>NC_031774.1:38780113-38851506 GCF_001522545.3 Parus major | reverse complement strand
GGGCGGCGCGGCCGGCGCTGCGCGGAGCGCCGGGGACACCTGGTGGCCGCCTGGCGAGCGCCGGACGCGGCGGAGGCGGGGGACACGGCAGCCAGGAGCTGCATAGCCTGTGTGCAGGCACTCCGGTGCCAAGCTGGGTGCTGCCGGCACGGCTGCCGGGAGGCGATGGAGAACTGCTCCCCTGTTGATGGGATGCCCACGGGCAGAGTGTGCAGATTGCTGGCACCGCAGCTGGGGACAGGGAGGGGAGGGAGCCCCAGCCCTGTAGAGCTCCTGGAACGGCTTCTCCAAAACCAGCCCGGCTCTTCCCTGCCAGCCCCAGGGATGAATTTGCTGCTCCCTACCATTAAGAGCGACACCTTAGTTCTGAGCATAGCTGGGTCAGAACACTGCCACAAAGAAACATTTTTGTCAGAGACAATAAAGACCCAATTTCCACCTGGAAATTGCCCAATTTGACTTGTGATCCTTTAAAAGAAGCCCATCACATCCCAATTCTCAGAGCAATTTAGTCTCTGTTGGAGCCAGCAGCCCTTTGGTACCGGCTTTCCACCTGTCAGGAGATCAGAACAAGCATTTTATTCACTCCTTTCCAGCTCTATCAAACCAGCTGCATCAAAGGTGTGAATCAGATTCTCTACATCACAAATGCCTCAGCTATCCTCCCTCTAATCCAAGTCCAGAGGCTTTGTGTCACCTTCCTTCCCTCCTGATCCTCACCAGCTCTTTCTCCTCCAGCAGCTTCATGGTCCTTTCCTTCTCCATGTCGGTGGCCAGGATCCAGCTCTCTGTCTGCCTCAGATGTCACCTTGCTTCCCCTGCCCCATGCTTCTTGCCCACTATTTCCCTTCCCACTGCTGTTCCTACTTTGCTCTTTTGTTTCTCTAGGCACCAGCTTTGCCAGCCTCATTGGGGCTGTCAAGTCTCTCCACCCTTCCCTCCTGTCCCACACTGAGACCTGCCTCTCCCACATCAGCCCTCTGACCTTTCCAGCCCCCAGGCCACCTCACCTGATGCTCATGCCACAGCAACCTTTCCCAGGAGTGGTGAAGGCTTTGTCACACCCCAAGGATGAACAGCTCCTCAATCTGCATGCTGGTGCTGTGCCCAAGACAGAAGCAGTGGTATCAGATGAGCACCCATGGGAGTTCTTCGGTGTTGGCTGGAGCAAAACTGCTCACTACAGTCATGTCTGTGGGGCTGATGAAAGAACTTCCTTCTCCCCTTGAGCTGTGGCTCACCCTGCAGGGCTCAGGGCTGAGACATGCCAGGTATCCAAGCTGCTGCACAGGCTCCTATGGCTGAGAGAGGGCTTTGGTCCATTCCTGCCAGGCACATTGTCCATGAGCTTTCACAGCCCTTCCTTCTCCCCCCTCTCCAAAATGACAACTGCCCAAGTGATGCTGTGCCTTTGCTTCTCAGCAGCCTTTCTGAGATGCTTTTCTCTTGGGCAGAATCACAAGCTTGGATGCCCAGAGGCAGAGGTACTGTGTCCTGCCTGGACCTGAGCCTCTGCTGAGAAGATCTAAAGCACCTCCTGAGAGCTTCTAGGAAGATCTGGACTCAGGGACAAGTGCTCAACAAATCTCCTGTGCTTTCTTTCCTCTTCCATCAGGAGTGGGTCCACATCTGTCCTGGGGCTATGGCTGCTGTACCTGGCCATGGTGCTTAACCATCAGCTCGATCAGGAGCAGGCATTCACAGTGTCCCCTGCCCTCAGAGCAGCCAGGGCATGGCAGTGCAGTGGGACACCAATACCTGATGGCACCAACCTCCCCTGCTCCTGTCCTGAAGGGGAAAGCCTTCAGCCAGGGTGGGCTAACCTCACACTGGAGTCTGGGGACATGCAGCACAGCCACAACCTGCTAAAGAGCCCGGGGAGCAAGGCAGAGTGTTTGCTTGACAGGGCAATTAAATGATGATTGATTCCTGGAACAGCTACTTAATTCATCATTAACTGGCTTATCATAGCCGGCATCTGTGCCAAGGGTCCCTCTGAGAACTGCCTCAGGGGATGTGGTGTGGAGGTGAGATCTGTGAAATACGAAGCTAAATTTGCTACCTCTTTATTTTCATGGCTTATTTTGGCTCATTTTACCCGGTACTCGCTTTAAGAAGCTGAGAGTACACAACACAGCTGTGCATTTCCCACTCTGCTGGGGACTGCTGCAACAGGGCTGGGGAGTGTGGGGGCCCTGCTCAGCCAGCTGGTTACAGGAGCAGGGGGAGGCAGCTCGATAGGGAGCCAGCAGCTGTCAGGCAGCAGCAGAGCTGCAGCAATGGTTCAGCTCAACTAGGGCACCGCAGTCTGCCTCCTCCCAGCTGTGCCCAAGGTGTGCATGTGTGCTTGTATGTGCACATCCTCCCTGTGCACCATTACCTGCTGCCAGTACTGCCCAGGCTAGCCTCATGGGGCTAATGGATATCCACACTATCCAGTCTTGCTGGTAATCAGGACAGAAAATGGTCAATCTGTGACAATTTGTCTTTTACTGCTTTCTTGCTTTCATCTTCTGACTTCATTCCTCTTTCCCCAAGCTTGGTTATTAACAGGCTTGCTTTATCACCAGGCTTATTTTATTACTAGGCTTCCTTTTTTAAGTCCCTGCGTGGCTAAATTCCCTGTAGGATTCAGATAACCCAAATGGGGTTTGGGGACAACTGCAGGGCTGGTCTGACTCTCTCCTTCCCTGTGCATGTGCATGCAAGGGCTGGTGCTCACCTTCCATTCCTTCTCTAATGTCATCCCTAGAGGCTTGATGGCCCTTGTCTCTGCAAACCCAGACCATTCAGTACATGTTCCCTATCTGATGTGCTGATCTCAGTGACTGAGGAGTGGGAAACATCTCTAATCCCTCTGGTAGTGGGACTCTTTCACACCTTCACTGCTATTGCAGAGGAAGGTTTCAGCCTGGCTGCTTTCCAGCAGGGCTGAGCACACTGCTGTAAACATGTTGTGACACTGGCCCTCACTGTACCCTCCCCACTGCTGACAAATGCCAGGACTGGGCATGAAGGCTGCAGTTGCTGGCTCCTTTGCTTATTTATCAGAATCACTGTGAGATTTTCTTCTGTGCTTTTCCTCTTGTCCCTGTAGTCTCCCAGGGAGAGCATCAGTCCCAACTCCCAAGAGTGGAAGGCAGACAGGAAAAGAGATTTTAGTACAGGTAAATCTTTTATAATTCCAAAGGGTACAGGACTAGCGCAGGCTAAATTCTTCTAGCTGTAGTTCTGCCCTGTCCATGCTTTGTGCAGCAGCTTCAGGATCCTGACTCTGCTCTAAGGACAGCTCCAGGACAGTTTGAGGGACCAGAGAGGTTTGAGCTCACCCCAGTTCCCTGGGATGAAGCCTCACCCCTGCCCAGCCCACATTCACAGACTTCCCCATACTTCAGGAGTTTTCCCCATGATTTCTTTTGCTATCCACTGTTGCTCTTCCAAGGTATGTTCTCCCTAGGATGTTTGCTGCCTGCAAGCCCTCGCTGCCTCTTCCCCACAGCCCAGGTCAGTGAGACACCTCCCACCAGCCCTTCTAGCATCCTCTGGGACTCAACAGAACCCATGTCCAGCAGCAGTCCAGCTGCATAGATGCACTCTTCCCACACTTGTTCCCTGGCACCTCCCAATCAGCCTTTTAGGTTTCCAATTCCTCCCAGCTCCTTTCCCTTCTTTCTCCCTCCCACGCTGTTTCCCAGAGACTGCTACTGTGAACGTATGGCTTTTCTGTGCGGCTCTGCTCCTTCTCCAGCCTGTTGCTGAGGACCCAAAGTGAGAAGCACAGCAACTTCCACACAGGAAGCACCTGCTGCCCAGTGGCCAGCAGCCTGCCCGCAGTCCGTCTGCTGGTGTTTCTCAACACATTTGGAACTGACTCCCTTCAGCAGTTCTCAGCAAGATCCCACTCCTTCCTACCCTAGCTTGCTGCCAGAATCATTTCTTGAGATAAGGCTTGGATGCTGTACTCAAACTGTCAATTTTCTCTCTCTAGCACTGGGCTCCTGCTTTTGCTGCTGCTCTCAAATGACACTTGGTGACTGGTCTGTCCTTACTGTTTTGTTAAAAATTAAGTTGTTTTATTAGAAATCTAATTTGCATGTTAAGGTAAGCAAAGAAGAGGATCATGGTTTGCTTGCCTGAAAACTGGAATGTAGGTTTGAGCTTCTCTGTGTCTATGCAGAAAATAAAACCATCTTTGCTACAAATATGCATCTCCCTTAAATATTTTGAAAATACTTAATGGCCATCTGCTGCACGAGCCATTACTGGTTTTATAAGTAAAGTGGGAGACTGTCAAGGCAGGGGGTGGTTTTGGGAAGGGAGAAGTGAAGGGCATTCACCAAAATGCAGTGTTTTAGCAGCATGAGAGGGCTTTTGAACACTTCCATTTTCCTGAGCAGATTTTCAGAATGTGATGGCCACTGCCTGAAACAAAGCCATTGGACAGGTCCATTTAAAATCATGCACAGCTCCCAAACCTGCATGATGTGGTAGAGTTTGGCCAAGGAAACAGGACCACCTCAGCTTCTCACTCTCTAAAATCTTCAGTTCCACTATTTCTATTTTCTTTCTTGAGATTTAAGCCAAGGTGATGTGCTGTCTGTCAGAAAACCTAGTGCACCTCAGGGGTTTTTACAGCAGGAGGAAGTGTGACCCTGCTACACAGCATCCTGCAGAGGAACCAGTGACTGAGGTCTCTAAGGAGGACAGCAACATTTGAGGTTGCAAGGCAATAAAGTGGCATGGTCTGGGAGCTGGGAAAATGCTAAAGAGATGGTAAAACCTGGGCTCAGGTAGTGAAGAGGGCAAAGTAATTGTTTCTCTCTCCTGAGAATGCTGATGTTTCACTGCACTTTTTCTTTGTTCCAGGGTGGGTCAGGAAGCCAAAATAGTAAATACTCCTCTGAAGGAAAGGGGTGGAAGTATTTCCTCTGAGAAATTTTCATGGGGAAAAAAACATGAGAGCAGTACAAGGTTTCAGCACTCTGAAATGGAGGAAGGGAGAGGGAGGTGAATTTCCCTGAGGAAGAAACCCATGTTGACATTTGTAGCTGAGGATTTCATTTGGACTCAGCATTTTCTGAAGCTGGTGGCCCACAGCCAAAGCTGTCTGGCTGCCACTGTGCCCAGGGGTGGAGCTGGTTTAAACAGCACTTTGATGTGATGGATCATTTACTTAAAATATCATCATTTCAAAATGGACCGAACCCCATGGAGTCTCTCCTTTAATCACCACATCTTTCCTTTCCTTTTCACAGCTGGCTGAGCATCCAACACTCCCACCCCAGCCTAAATACCACCTCCATGTCCTCACAGCAGCCCCCTGGCTTTCCTTGGTGGCTCACTGGGGCCAGCCCCAGCTCAGCCTTGGATGAGTCCTAGAGAACTTCCCACGAAAGCCGGTTAGGTGTATATGTATTGTCCAGAGGGATATAATTCACCCTGCAACCTTCTCCTTTGGGAAGTCAGGGAGGCTCCTCGAGTGTCACCTCTCCTCGAGACTGTCAGTCTCTTATCTACTTCTGTGCTGTCAGTCATTGTCACAGCACACATTATGAACCAGCAGAAATGATGCAGGAGGTCCTTTCCTGTCAGGCTGCACAGGGCCAGCTTAAGATGCATTATAGATACAGCAAGCCCTCATGTTAATCCAGCCTGAATCAGATCACCTTACTGCAGGGCTGCATCCTTATCTTGCTCCCAGCTGGGGAGATAGCATTCAAGCTGTGCAGAGGTGGGGAGGGGTCTTGTTCTCTCCAGTATCACCAAATTTTTCTGTTCCCACTAGCCTCTCAACATTGGCTGTTACATGGGTGAAAGGCTTTTCTGCTCCCTTGCCTTGCTGAAATAACAGCCTATTCCCTCCCACCTGCTCTGCTCCTGCAGGATCTCCCCACCACCACCACTGCCGGCAGCATGGAAAGCGTGCGTGAGCTCCAAAACCCACTCTTGGCCAAATCCAATGGCCACCTTCGCAGCAGCTATTCTTACCACCAGCATCACAGCCAGGACTACCCCAGCCATCGCTGCCAAGGGAAACTGTATTCCTACATATTCCAAAACACTGGTGGTGCCAGGACTCACCAGCTGCTGGATGCCAGTTCCCTGCAGCTGGCTGTCGAAGCTTTGTACGGCCCCAGTTTCATCCTCGTGAAGGATGAGACTGCTCTCAAGGCCAAGGACAGCAAGATGGAAAGCTGCGAGACCACTTTTACAGAAAGCAAAGAGTCTCCATCTGAAGCTCCTGAAGGGCATGAGGCACAAGGGTCCTGCCTGGTAGAGAGTGACATCCGCATCCAAACGGTTTCCTATGAGGTGGAGGAAGAGGAGCTCCAGGAGTATGAGGTGAGCTTGGACAGGTGGGATAGCACTAAACTCCTGTGGTCATTCTTTCTGGTCATTGGCTCAAATTCTTGATAATTTATTGTCCCTTCTTTACCCAGAACTCCCCCAAAAATCCTACCACCTCCTGCCTCACCAGCCTTTCTGTGCAACCAGTATTTCTTCTTCCTATCATTTCTGCTCCTTTTTCCTCACTGCTGACCTCAGGAGGTCAGCTTCCCTAAGAGCAGCCTGGCTGCCTGCTGCTGGGAGCAAAAGGGATGTTGGTCTCTGCAGGACCCTTGGGAAATGGGAATGCTTTGACAAGGGTAGCCTGCTGCTGCTGTGGCACTCGAGCTAAAGAGAAACAGCAATTCTTTCATAACAGCAAAATCCACATGCATGATGGCAGCAGCTGAGAGAAAGCTTTATATACATAAAGACAGGATGAATCCTGCACAGGAAGAACGAGAGCTGACAAAGCAGCCTCGTTGCTGTGTTGTTCCCTGTTATGGCTTGAGCAGTGGTGCCAAGGCTGGGAAACATCATCCAGGATCTTGAGAGGTGGGAGAGGATCCCAGAGCTCACTGGAGCTGATGCCTGATGACCCAGCACAGCTCTGCTTCTTTCGGTGTTGGTGATGTAGGTGGCAGCAGGGATGTCCCCACATCTGTGTCCCTTCCCCTCCAAGACACATCACTTGCAGGGTGGTCTGAGGCTGGCCCAGCGGTGCCCAAAGGCAAGGGGGCTCAGCATAGCCACTGAGCAGTGACTCACGAAGGGGACAGGGCATGCTGCCCCTGCAATGTCACTCCACTTCAAATGCTTTCCCTCACTTCCTAAATTAGTCTAGCAGGATATTGATCTACTAGTCTCTAATGGGGATAAGTCACTTTGTTTAAGTTTGTTTAAGCTGACAAACAGTCAGTTCTGCCAAAGCTGAAGATATTTCAGTTTAAGATTCTCTCTAATGCAGGGAAATCCCAGACCCCCAGCATTTGCTCTGGCAGGAAGCCGAGAATCCATTTCACTCTTGAATTTGCTGAGCTATGTTGTTCCTCATCAAACCATGCTGAAGAGTCTAAAATATTTTTGAAATTTACTCCTTGAATTTGCCAGTGGGAATTGTATGAGAACATGATGGGATCAGGAGAGAGTGGGAGCTGGGAGGCGAGGTGCTGAGATGCAGAGCGGCACGGGGAGGTGGGCATGTGCTGAATCCATCTGGTTTTGCAGAGCGACTCCTCCAGCGACAGCGAAAGCGAGGATCATTTCCTGATGCTCCCCCCCCGGGACCACTTGGGCTTGGCCCTTTTCTCCATGCTGTGTTGCTTCTGGCCCCTGGGGATTGCTGCCTTCTACTTCTCTCAAGGGGTAAGGAATGCCTTTGCTTGCCTGCATGTGCCAAGTGCTAAAGCAAGGGCCCTGAAAGCCACAGTGGCCCATGGAGGTGACCAACACCTTTCTGAATCTAAGGCTCACCTCTGTGCCATGGCCGTAACTCTGAGGGTTAAGACAAAGGGTGCTCCTGGATGTCTCCACAGTTGTTACGGGATTGGAGCCCCTCCAGTTCTGGTGTGGATTACTAGAGGTCAGGCTTTTCCTTTGGGTTTTCTGGAAGTTATTTAGGGAACTGGGGCTCCTCTTGCCCCCTTTCCCAGCTTCTCACCCTCCATCCAGGTTCAGGAAAATGGGACATTTCCTATCTGTCTTCCCATTCTCCAGTAACGTGAAGGTTCTACACCACAACCTGACTGACGCAGCTCATGCCACAGGAGCCAGGCTGCTCTGGGGCTGGACACAAAGGGGAGCGTATTGTCCACAGTTCCTCTCTTGTGCTTGTTCCTGATGCACATTGGCTAACCTGTGGGAGCCAATGCCAGGCTGGCAGAGGCTGGAGAGGCAATGGCCCTCAGGCTGCAGCAGCTCAGAGGAGCTGCTGAGTCCTTGAGGGTTTAGCCCAGAGCCTGGGCTCACTTAGATTGCTGTTGACCCAGAATAATTCATGCAGAGCCAGGGGATTTACTGCACAATTGCATAGATGCTGCTGTACCAAGAATAGATGGGAGAGGCATTAAGAAGTTAAATCAGGAGAATAGGAACAGAAGTGGAAAAATATATTACATGAGTGCCTGGCACAGAGCTGGTGAGAGGCAAGGGAAGCATTAATTGATTAGGACCCCAAGGAGCAGTTGATTTTACAATTTTCTACGTAGTGCAAGATAGCCCAGTGCAGTCTCCACCTAATCATGTAGGTGGGGCAATTTATATCTAGCTCCATTTTCTATAATTACCCCCTTTGTTCACTCACTGAGGCAAGGACCATATCTTTGTTTGGTGTCTTTTCACATTGAGTGCATTGGTGCCCACTGGCAACTTGAACTCAAGTAGTAGGTAGAAACTAGAGCAGCTTGGAATATGCCCTGAGCACTCAGAGAAGCTGGAAGTTGCCATCCTTTTCCAGAGTGACAAGGATCTGTCTCCACTGCTGGTTTCATCAGCCCTTCAATAGCAAATAGACTTCAGCTGAAAACACCATGCAGGAAAAATCAGGTGGCAGCACAGCTGGACCAACAGACTGTGCCATCAAGAGTCAGCTCCGAGCCTAGGCACTTCTCGTTACATCTTTGTGTAGGGTGTGCTGGTACCTGGTCAGTACCAGACAGCCATCACCCTGTGCACTGAGGCCTTACAAGGGTGCAGCCACTCACAGCTCTGGCTGTGTGCCCACATAGGTGCTGTCAGAAGTAGCTGAAGCCCATGCTTCCCCTGGAGGCAAAATCCACCGGGAAATGTGTGCAGGTGGCACTGCTGTTCTGAGCCCTCCCAGACTGACAGACACCTTGCTGTCTGTCCCAGCCTCCCTGGGGCGCAGTGGCCAGACAAAAAGCACTGACCCAGTAATGAAACAACTGCATGCTGGTTAAAGGGCAGGTTGGTACAGCTGTGAGCAACAAGCATTTCTTCTCCTTCCAGACCAGCAAGGCTGTCTCCAAAGGAGATTTTCATCTGGCCAGTTCAGCTTCCCGCCGAGCTCTCTTCCTTGCCGCGCTCTCCATAACCATTGGCACAGGAGTGTACATCGGGGTGGTGGTGGCACTGATTGCTTATCTCTCGAAGGGGGGCCACGTGTAGCTGCCACCTGCATGTCACTGCCATCCCTGGCCGCTGACCCTTCTGGGATTGAGCTTTCCTGCGGAGCACACAGCACCAGTGCCTGCAAGGGCTGCTTGCACAGCAGGGCCCCAGCATGGATGTCCTGTGCAGGTTTTCTTCCTCTTTCAGACAAACAGTAGACCCATGTTCTCCCTGAGGCTGTGGCGTGCAACCATCTAACAACAGGGAATTGAGCACCAGCCTGGCTGATGGGACAAGGAGGAGCACATTTGCCTGGTGGAAGATGTGCAGGAGAGAAACCACACGCTGCTGCTGGGCTGGTGCGACCACCCTGATTTGGAGCTACAGCTTCCCTTCTCAGCCCCTCAGCTGGGAGATCCATCACTTGCCCAGGCTTGGCCCATGAAGGGTACACACAGGGAGAAGATGGAACACAGTGCCAGGCAATGACTGCTGCTTCTTCTGGGAGGCCAGAGTCCTGGTGGGGTCTCCAGACTCCTGTGATGGGGACGACATTCTCACTTCAGTGCTGTGGGGTGGCCTGACCCCTCAGCTGCAGTGAAGTAGGAGGACAGAGCACAGAGAAAACTAAGAGGCGTGCTCTCTGCATCCCTCTGCAGATAGACCCCTCATCCATGGGAGAACATCCCAGTTGCTGGTCTATCCCAAATCAGAAACAAGGAGGAAGGCAGGCTGGTGGTTGCACAGCATCTCTCCCATTGTTGGCACAAGCTGGTAAAGACAGCAAGGTTTCCTCTGTGTTAATTGTGACTGCCATGATGATCCCAAGTCAGAGCCCTCATAAGGTTGTCTCAGAGTGCTGGGCCCTCAAAAGATTTGTAATGGAAATCTCTACCTACGAAGTGTCCTGGGAAGGGTGCTGGCCTGAAGGATTCCATTCCTTCTACTAGGTCAGGGCCCTACACATGAAGAGGGATGGAAAGAAAAGGCTGACAAAACCTGCAGAATCTGGGGTGGGAGTGCTGTTTATGAGGGGATGAGATCCAGAGAAGGAAGAGATGTGGAAGGAGCCTGAGACACAGGGTGACCTCAACACACTCCTGATGCCTTGGAGAGAGGAATCTCCATCCATCCAAAAGCCTCTGGTAACAAGGAAATACCAAGTAACCCCCCCATACATCTTACTTTTGCATATTTGTATATTGTCAGCAACACATTAAATGCTTCAGAGGTGGGTATGAAGGCAATGGTTGCCCCAAAGGGCTGGCATTAAGAAGCCATGCCTCACCCCCCGCTCTCCAGCATCTGCCTTTGACCATCCCTCCTCTCTCTGGTTCCCCTGTTGCCTCTTTTTCCCATGTGCAGGAGACTGCAGGCAGACTCTGGGCATCTCTCACCCCCTTCCCAAGAGTTTCTGGGCAGGCTGCAGCCAGCTTTGCAAGAGATGCAGCATGTTCTTCCAGCTGGGTGCCATTGAAATGTACATTTCATCCTAAAGAAGCATGTTAATGTCTGCGATTGCCATTGTACTTGAACCATAAAAGAGAAGCGCATCAGAGGTCTGTACAGAAGCTGGTCTGAAAGTTCCTATTATGTTTTTTAACATGGAAGAACTAATAAAAAAAGCAGGAGAAAAGACTCTGTTTATAATAACGTGGAGCTGGCTATCAAAGGGGCAAGTTTCACAAGAGTGCTGCACTCACTTAAACCTGGAACTGTTTATGCTGTTCCTAAAGGAAGTTATAATCTAGCTGGTGTCTGGGTATCTTGGAGGGAGATGTATTTCAGCGTAGATCACAGTGGGCAAATACCACTGAGAGCGGGATGGTGGTGTAGGCTTTTCTTTCCCTGTGTAGCTGGACAAAAACTAGCGAGAGAGACCAGAGCATCTGTGTGTAGTAGAAGCATGAAACCTACTTGAAGAGGGGCAGAAGAATACAAACATCAGGAGGAAATAAGCAGGTCTTGCTTCTGATAATGGACAGAGAGGCAGAATTTGCAGGGAAGGACTGGCATGTCCAAAAGAGATGAGGTGGCCTTAGAGAAGAGTAATAAGGGGCAGACTCACCCAGCACCCATGTGGTGGTTTCCATTCCCCTCTCCTGCATGTGCTCAGCCGTCCTGGACACCCATTCCTCCAAATAACCAAGCAAGAGCAATATTTCAGGAGAGGGGACATCTGTGGGTGTATCTGCAGCTGGGGTGACCAGCCCTACCACCCCCCAGCTCAGTGCTCCCCCAGCTAAAGCCCTCCTCATCTCTCCCCTTCAAGTACCCCAGAATCAGCAAGGCTGGGGAGTCCCTGCTGATTCTGGTCCAAAGAAAATTATTTGGGCCTCCAGGCTAGAATCTACAATAAGATACAGCATTTGCTTCTGAATTTGTAATTCTTCCAGCTGGTTCCCTCCAGGGCCTTCCAAGGGTGGGGGGTCCAGCAGTCTTCAGCCCACTTCCCACAGCCATTCCCTCCCTCTGAACCCCAAACTGCTTCTTTGTCTTTTTTTAATTGGAGATGCATGGAGAAGGAGCAGGCTAAAGGGCCAACAGAATTAGAGTCTTTTCCACTAATAGCCTGAATCTTTGATGAACTTGTCAAAGCAGGGGAGAAGGGGCTGTGCCAGAGCATCCCTAAGGGGGGCATTATGCAAATGGAGAAATTAGTCGGAAACAGCCTGAAGGGAAACATGTGGTAATTGAAATCCGAGGAAGAGCATGATCACTGCTAAATAACTTATTACAAACTCACAGCATCTGCTGTAGCTGCCTAAACAGAAGGGAAGGAAGCAAAAAGGCAACAAGACACAGCAGTCAGGGAAGGTTCAAGCTCCAGAAATTTGATTGAGCTAAAAAAAAAAAAAATTAAACTAAACTCTACCAGTGGGTGTGGAAGAAGTGACTCTTCACCCCCTTCCTCCTGTCCTCCCAGAGAAGGGGTCCCTCTCCCACCAGGACCCTCAGCTCAGCAGAAGAGCTCTGTAGTGGTCCAGATCACACAGGAGATACTCAGAAATTTGGGAGGAAGGAGGAATAGCCTTTATTTAGCCTCCTTTTAGTGGAGGAGGGTTGGTAAACAGTGATGTCCTATAATGACAACCTGCTGTCCTTCTCTGCATCCCAGAGCTTTCTAAAAAATAACTGCTGTGGTACTGAATAGTTTCATGACACAGCAGAACAACTCCCTCTTCTCCATTCATGCCTAGCAGATATGTTTGTAACCAAGTTTCCCACCAGATGGCTGCAGGTGCCTGTCCCTGTGAGCACAGGCACCTCAGCACAGGTCTTTCAATCCCCTGGCCTCAGCAACCCTGCACCATCGCCCCCCTGCCCACTGCTCCCCAAATGCCCATGGCCTGGCTCAGTTGCCCCACCAGTACTACCAGCGTTCATCCTAAGCTAGTGACACTGAGAGAAAGACACACACAGACAGCACAAAGCCCATTTCCTGCTGCCTTCCCCAAATCTGTGCACAACCACCCCTCTCTCGTTTCACACACTCTCTGGCCTTTGAGTTGCCAGAAGTGCCATGACCAGATGCCCTCCTTGCTGTGAGGACCAAGCCAGCCTCACTCCCTGGACTGGTTGAACATCCCCTCCATCCCTCCCCTACCTTGGAGATGCTCCTTGCTCAACCAGGAGCTCAGAGCAGCACTGTCTGAGGTATATTGGGATTTGGTTTCTTTTCACAGCAGTGGAAAACACGTTGTCTTCCAGCTTGAGCTCCTTTTGTAACCTCCCCAGCATCAAGCCTCAAGGTGAGCACTTCCTGTGGGCCCTTCTCTTCAGAAGCAGCAAAGGACAGTGTGGATGGAGCTGTGCCAAGGGCGAGGGTGGCCTTTGAATCCTACCTTTTTCTGGGATGCAGCCAGGAAGAAAGCTGCTGAGGAAAAAAGCACCAACACCTCAGCACAGATCTGAGCGATCAATGCATCTGAGCTGTCGCCTGCTCCGCTGCCACTGCTCGCCCCTTGGCAAGTGCTGCAGTGTGCCAACACTCCCACTGGCTACAAATAGGAGCTGGGAAGTGGTGATGGGGAAAGCTGGGATGGGGCCATGCTGGATCTCACTCCTCTTCCCACAGGGATGAGGTGAGAGGATGGCGAAGGGGAAAGAAACTGGTGTGGTTTGTGGGGGACTCAGAACCCTTGTGGGACACTGTCCCCAGCCAATGGAATCCACTAGGACACCAGTCCTCCCATGCACCCCCAGCCAACCTGCCCCTCCCTGGGGTCAGCCCCAAGGTGGGTGATGTGGAAACTACCAGAGCAGGATATGGGGTGTCCTTTATGCTGTACTCCCAGCACCCTCACTCCCTGGGTGGACAAAGCCCCTTGCAGAGGCAAAGCCACCATCTGCTTTTCTCACCAGAACCCATCAGTGGGGTGGGATTGCAACCATGCTGGCGGAGCAGAAATGCCTTTATTTCACCCCCATCTCTCATCTGGAGGATGGTGAGAACAGGGACACAGGGAAATAAAAACAGAGTAAGTCCTTTGGCTCACTTAATGGCATAGTGAGTGTTTTCCCTTCACAGTAATCCAGTAAGGAAATAGCTGATTATCTGAGACAGGGTAAATTTTTATTTCTGTCAAAAAAAAAGCCCTTTAAAATTCATGTAGCAGTGCATCTCTTCACACAGTTTATCTTCTCCTCTTTGCTCCCCAAAAACAGCCTGCAGTAGAGAGAGCATGGGGAAGCACAGCCTGTGGCAATGCCATCTCTCCTGGGACTGGCAGGGAGGATTTTTGCAGAGAGAAGCCAATTAAGAGCTATCACTCAGGCAGGCATCATCTGCTGAGAAATCAGGAGCTTCATTACCTCTCTTTTCACCACACTTGCAGGCACCAGCTCACTGTTCCAGACTCTGGTAGCCACACATGCTGGAACACACTGCTGGAGTCAAGCTGTCCCCATGGGGCAGGAGGACAAGTGCTGTCAAGAGGGGACAGAGCACCCTGCTGAGGACAAGGCATATGGTGTCTCCTTGGTCACTGGTGAGCAGCAGGGCTTGCTGTGATGCCTCTGGAGGGCTTGGTTAGTGAGGGTGGCACAGGAGGGTGTTGGCACCACCCTCCACTGCTCATGTGTCCCTTGTGGTGCTAAGGAACTGTACCAAATTCAGTCCCCTCTCCACTGTTCCACTCTGTGTCCTGGTGGTGTCCAGGCACAGGGACATTTGGGGACCACAGCTGCAGGTGTGCTGCTCCTCTGAGCTGACACTGGTTTTGCTCTAGTTGATGTCTGGGCCAGATCCCAGAAGCAAAGAAGGTCTTTGCAGATGGACCACAAATGCCTTTCAGTAGGTGTAACTTGAAGATCCAATTTAAATCTTCTCACTGATGGTACCTCCAAAGATTTGGAGACTCAAGCCTAACTCGAGTCAGAAGCACCCAATTTAGGAATTCCTAGGCTAGAGAGGGCCTGTGTCTCCCCACCCAAAATCAGCAGGATCTCCCCTCAGGCTGAGAAGCTGGTGCTGCCCCTTCAGCTATGCCAGAGGATGGGATGGAGGGGACGGGATGGGTGGTGGAAAAGCCTCTCTTCTCCCCCAACCCTGCTCCACTTCTGCACATTTCTTCTCAGGAGCTTTTCTGGCTGTAGGGCTGGGCTCAACTAGCTCCCATCCTCTGGCAGATGAGGAGGGCCTCCCAGCAGAAATGCCCCCACTCCACAATTGCTCTCTCTACTTTTGGAGACACAATGCTTAACCAGTTTTTAATCCTTTCAGTATTTACTGACTTCATTTTTAAATGAATCTTATTGCTTAGTCAAAATGTCAGGCAGGATCAATCCCAGTTTCTCACAGGAATCAGCGCAGACAGAGCGCTGCCTTCTCCTGGCACAGAGAGCTGAGGGACAGCCCACTGGGCAAGGGGTCCTTCCTGCCACCCAGGCAGGCTCCCTGCCCAGACTCACACAGTTACAGAAGTGCCACGAAGATATGACTTTATTCCAAGCACCTGAGTTTGGCAGGATTGTGTGTCCATCCTGCCACAGCTCTCCTACCTTTCCCAGCACTACAGTTACTGAAGTGATGGAAAAGGGATGGGGAGATCAGTAAAGGAAGATGCCAGGGGAGGAGAAATGAAATGCAAAGCTAAGTGCAATATCTGCTGAAATGCCATCCTCAAAATAGTTTATCAAAGTCTAGGCATAGGCACCAAACTCTTGACAGTATTAGGCTAGAAAAAGGGAAGTTTGCTTCCAAGAGTGCTTTCATACCTAAGTACTTTCTCCAAAACTGCAGTATTTTCCAGGTGTTGACTGTGCTAAAATAGCCTTACACATCAGTTTACTTGTTTTCTAGAAGAGGAAAGGCTGGAAACACCACATCTGGAACTTGGCCAAACTGCTGGGATGGAACCACACCAAGAGTTATGAGGTGGGGACTAGTCCAAGAAAGCTAAGACAAATATTAATGGGCTGTTTATATTTTCAAAGATCAGTTTGGCTGGAGGGCCAGATCTTTGCGGATCTATATGAGGACTGATCTTTCCTATTTTCACTAGCAAGCTGGCATAGGAAAGAGGGGTACCTTAATGTCATTTGCTAATGAGACAAATTAGGAAATTGAAATTTTGTTTTCAAATACAGACAAAAGTTTCCAAATTTTCAATATACATTATATTTTCAATAATACATTTTCAAGTACAACAAAAATTTTGTTTTGAAATACAGAAGAAGAGTAGAGAAACTGGGCTACCTTGAAGGCAGGAGTGGTGGAGATGGAATGAAATGCAGGGAAAGGTGATGAGGTGTTCCCAGCAGGAATTGTTGCAGCAGGCAGGGAGGTCCTCAGCTGGCAACAACCAGGAAAAGGCCTGAGCCATTGCTCCAACATGAAAAAGGCAGATCTGATGTTTGGGCAATTGGTTCAGCAAAAAAATATTCATGAAGCATAATGGCAGGGCAGTGATGGGCCACAGCTGGACTCCAGAAGACATTTTCAGCCACAGCACATGAGATGAATTTTAATGGTAAGGAGGCAGAGCAGGTGGTGGAAGAACAGGGAACAGGACCTGGCAGTGGCTGGCGTAACCTGCTGGGACAGAGGCAGATGGCTCCCTACAAATATCCCTGGGGCATAGGAGGAAAAAGATCCTGTTTGAACTGAAGCGGATTGGCAGCACTAGTTGCCTGTAGTCTGGACCTATGGAGGGAATTATGCAGGGGACTGATAAAAATTATCCCTTTTTTTCCTCTTTTTTCTTCTCATCTTTTTTTCCCTCCCCACACAGACAGACATTCTTGATAATGAATTGCTGCTATGCTTGTCAGCTCATGAGCAGTTTTGAACGGTGGCTCTGGCTTCTCTATCTTCCTGCTGCTGCTACTTCTCCACTCTGATGATCCCAGCAAAGCAGAGGAGCTATCCTGTGAAATGCGACCCTTTTACCACATTGATACTGCTCTTTGCACCAAGCTGCCTGTGCAAAATCCGGAGGCAAAGCCATGCTTGAGCTAACATGTATCAGCAAAGTGCCCCAAAGCTTTGCTTAGGCCTCATCAACTGTTCCCACAGCACCTGGGCAGGCTCTGCTGCACCGCACTGCCCACCTTCCCCACTCCTCCCACGGATGAAAATGAGATGCCTTATTGGCATGGCAGAGGAGAGCCCTAAATTACAGGTAAGCAAAAGGCTGGTCCCCATGTGCTTTGCAGCCCCTCAGCCTCTGCTTTTCAGTCACCTTTTAATTTTTATCTTTTCTGGAGTCAATATTTTTAAGTCCCTGTCTGTGAAGGAGTTTAGGTGACACCTGAGCTAAACCCCACTGCCCAGGTGCAAAGGGAGAGAATCACCATCTGGTACCTGGCAGTGTGATGTGGAACAGCAGAGCCTGCCTCAAAGGCATCTCCCAGCACCAGCTCAGTGTGAGAGCAGCATGACATTTACAAATCAAGTGCTACAATTTCCCCCCCATTGAAGCTCTGCTCAGCCACAAACAGCATCAATAATGAGCAAGCACCACCACCCATTTAGGTGGTGCCAGCTGGCAGCAATCCAACATGGCCTGCTCCCAGCAAGGCATAGGGAGGGACATGAGTATTATTTCACCCACCATGGCCCACCCAGGCATCCAGCTAAGGCAGGAAAAACAATACACCTAGATCTCTTCACCAGACCTTCTAAAAATTGTCTTGCAAAGGGCTGGGGAACTCCGAAGAGATTGATCCTGCAACTAGCCAGGTGTGATGCATGCAGCACTCCCAGTTCAGGGTGGGTTGTCTGATGTGAAGCAGAAGCCATTCCTTCATCCTGCAGAGCACTGGGCCCTGCCACAAAGCAGCCCCCAGGCTCTCCTGGTGCCCAACTGCCCCCAGAAGTGACCACCACACTTCATGCTGTGCCCTGCTGATGGATGGCCCAGCCCTGCTGTCAGGCACAATCTGCCCCAGCCTCACAGCCACCCAAATAGGGCCCATGTTTGCACCCACTGCCAGAAAACCCACCCTCCCTGCTGCTTCCCTTGGCTCAGGCAAGGCAGGAAACATTCTGGGGGTCTTCCATCCATTGCCACAGCTGCTACTACAACCACTGCTGCTAAAAGCAGTTATCTCCAGCCTCCAGCAGTTTGGAGACATAGGTAATCTTTCTGGAGTAATTACCAGCTCACTCCCTTAGAGGAGTTCATGGATGAGTCCTCCCTGGCAGCTAATTACTTCAATTACTTCCTGACACAGAGCCCAGGGCTCTCTGCAGCAGCACACAGCACTGCTTGGCAGCTCCCTGCTCCTTCTGAGCTTCCCTTCCCCAAAGCAGGAAGTGCCCCAGAACCCCTCCTCTGGCACCACAGAGGACACGCTGGTGTGGGTGGGTGGTGGTGAGATCCTCCCATTGCCAAGGACAAGGAGCTAAATGGTTTCTCAAGACATGCCCCAGGTGCTTGTTCAACATGGCTGCCTCACCTTAAGGGAACCCTGAGCACCCCTTTCTCCTACAGGGTTATGCAGAAGAAAGCTCAGCAGAACTTTCTAGCATAGGGCTCCCTCTGCCTAGGAGGCTCACAGGGAGTGAAGCCAGCCTACGTTAGGAACAGGACTGGGCCGTAGCAGCCAGTGACAGGTTCCAGACACCTAAAGGAAGAACAAGTTATTTGCAAGCAAGCTTGGGAAGAGGAGGTGTGACAGAGCAGGGGTATGGATTTGGGACACACACACCACCTGTGTATTGCATCTCCTCATAACATGGTCACCAAAGCTCATAATGCCCTGTCAAAGGCCTGAGAGTAAGACGAGTCAGTCCTGCTGACTCAGGAACCCACCTTGTAAATGCAGAGTTTGGGAAGCTCTCCCCCCACATCTATAGGTTGCTCTGACTTCTGACAGCTTCCTGGGAAGCAAGACCAGGTACTGCAGTTGTCAGCACAACCCTCAGTGGTACCAGCCAGCCTTAGACATCTTACAGCTTAGTCCTGCACAGCCATGCTGACAGATACCACAGGAAAACTCACACACTAAGGGGACAAGGGTTTTTGGAGTCAGGCAGAGACCTCCTCAGCCTTATGCCTCAAGAAGCTCATGGGGAAGAGGTGCAAACAGCTGGTTTCAGCTCCCAGTACACTACCACCACTTCAGGGCAGCACCACTAACATCTCAGACATTGTCACTGCATCCCTGCTGTCACACAGGGCTATGCACACTGGGTTATCTCCAGCCTTGCATCTGTTCTGGAAGGCAAGCCTTGGGCTCTTACCAAGGAGAGCACAGGTCCAGGCAGGCCTCTGGAGAGGAGACATCAAGCAGCAGACACTACCCACCAGGAACCAGAAGAAGACCATCTCAGGAGAAGGGATTGAGGTGTACAGGCTCTCTGTGCCCATTTGAGTTTTAGAAAGCAGAGATGGAGGGGAAACCTTGCCTAGAAATCATGCAGTGAAAATGAGAAACCACACAGGACTAGGAGTGGAAGAGTATTTATTGCTTTAGTTTTTTACAAGTGAGAGATAGGCATCCATGCTGCTTGCAGCACAGCACAGGGGATGCAGGGACACTGGGAACACAAGTTGCAGTCTCTCTGCATTCTCCTAGACATCAGGGAAGAGAGACCCTAGAAAAGGCAGCTGCCAGCTGAGAGAATGGTTTGTATGGAAAGTTATTGCTACAAGACCTGGAAGGTCAGGGACAGCTTCTCCAGAGCCTGCAAAAGGCACTGACTCATAGCTTAGCATGCCCAGCATACAGATTACAGTGAGGACACAAAAAACCCTCATCTACCAGCCTCTGCTCCATCTAGGAAAGATCAGGTCAGCCACAGACTGGTATTAAAAGCCAGAGCTTCACTCACCCCAAGTGAAGCTTTTATTGTCTTTAGCTGGAAAAAGCCCAGACCAAAGACGTTTCTTACATAAAGCTGAGCACTCCCGAAACCTCTCCTATAGCTGAGCCAGCACTAGTCTGCGCACTGATGAGATGCTATGGCACCTCATGCTCATCCTGCACATCCACATTACTCGTTCAAGCAACTGCCACAACAGAGAGACCTTCACATCCTCCATCTCATGAGGCCCAGCAGCATCCCATGACATGGCACAATACTACCTCTCCCTTGCTCATCCTCTGAGCACAAAGAGAGGAAAATTACCTGGCCCCTCTCCCTTGGGATACTCAATGCCTTTTCCTTCCACTCCTCCAGCCTCTGGGAATAGGCACTGTGAGGATGCTCCCATACCTGATTGAACCACACAAAAAAGAACGCCAGAGACTAGGAACAAAACAAAACCAAACCAGGACAAAAATTAGCGAGGCCCCCAACCTGGGCACCCCACCAGAGAGCCAAAGGGCACATCAGCAGAGGAGCTGTGGCCAAGGAAGCTGGCAGCTGGTGCTCAGGCATCCACCAATGTCAGCCCATCGTGCAGAGCACGCTTCCACATGTAATAGGTGGAACGGGCCGTAAGTGGGAAGCGGGCACTGAACTCTTTGTAGGTTGGGAAGGTCTTCGACTCAAAGCGCTGCTGCAGGAACAGCTTGGCCTGTGCCTTGAATTGGGCAGTGGCAATCACATCCATCACAAACATCCGGCTGTTGGCTCTCTCCGACATGGCATAGCTCGAAACAGTGGTGTTGCACGGCATGGCAGGCACTGGCTTATCTATGTGCTTGGTGGCTGCCTCCAAATGGCACTGCGGTTTGAGGCCTGGCTCTGCTTTTGGAGGTGCCAGGGAAGCCACATGGTTCAATGGCAGGCTGGAGCTGCTCCACGGCAGACGATGCTGCCAAATGGTTTGGCCACTGCCCTTCCAAAACCAGTAGGCCGTGGAGGAGAGAGATGGATAGCGCAGGCGGTACTTGCAGAACGGCAGCTGCCATTGCTGGACCTGCCTCCTGGCCACATCTCGCAGCTGCTTTCTCCAGCACAGAGAAGGATGGAGCTGCAGGAGACTCCTGGATGCTGACCGGTCTCCATTCCGTCTCTTCCTAACAGGCACGCTGCTTGGCTTCAACTGCAGGAATGGCTTTCCTATAGCTAGAGTTTTCTGGTTATCCAAGGGTGATTGGGGGTGTTTGAAGTTGGGGTTCTCCTTGATTGCTTTTCTTCGCCAGTTATAGTAAGTGGACCTGGAGATGCCAGGGAAGCTGCGTTTGAAGCACCTGTAAGGCACCAGAGTGTTCATGGAAATGCATTTCTCCAGGTAGGATTTGGCTCCTTGCATAAAGATTCCTGCTTGAACGGGATCTAGGGAAGGACTTGAGGATTTTAAGATCCCCTGTGGATTTGCTGGCTCATTCACATCAGCCTTTTTTGGGACAACCCTGTGAAGTTCCTGCAACCTGTGGGCCTCAGACAGAGCAGAGGCATCACCATTGACCATACTCTGCATCTCATGCTTCCAGGCATAGTACGTGGATCGGGAGATTTCTGGAAACATTTGTCGGAAGTGCTGGAGGGGGATTACATTGCCCTCCTGAAAGCAGGACTGGAGGAAATGTTTAGCTGCAAACCTGGCAGCTGCTTTCTGCCGGTGTTCACGAGACTGGCGCTTCCAGCGGTAGAAGGTGCTCTTGGTAATGCTGTAGCGGTCACGCAGGTTGGAGTAGGTCAACTGGGGGTCACTGTTCAGCAGCTCAAGGGTCTTCATGGGCTGGACAGGAGGCTCTGGTGAAGGTATTGTGGGTTCCAGCTCCTCCAGGCCAACCACAGCCACAAAGTACTGCGCTTTGAAGACTTGCCGGGAAAGCTGCTGCCCGGACCACATGATGTGTAGCGTGGAGGTTCGTGGGCCGCACTTCCTGGGCCGGATAAGCCGGTTAAAATAGGGTCGGATCTTCAAGTTGCTCATGGGATAGATGGAGTAGATGTTACACTGCAGTACTGAGGCAAGAGCATAGACATGCCACATGTTGGCAAAGGTTCCAGGAAAACAGGTAGCTTTGATATCAGCATCAAAGATGGCTTCCAGGATAGCCATGGGGAGGCTGGTCATCTCTGGGGTCTCCTCAGTGCAGAGGGAATAGCGGGCAGCCTGCAGCATCACTTTGGAATCAATCATGCCATTCAAGTAGTATTGTTTGTGCAGCAGCATCTCCACCACAGTACGCACCTGCAGCTCCAGGCTGAGGCTGGGGTTGCCCCAGAGCAGCACACTGGCAGCCTCGAAGAGGCGGTTTCCCTCACCTTTGCAAACAAGAGGCAGCATGTTACTTGGGGCATCCTCAGGATAGAGGCTCCTGGCTACCCGGTCAACCTCCAGCTCCTCTTGGAACTGACTCCCACAATAGCCAGGTAGGGAGAAAGATGACAAGGTCCTCTCTGCCTCCAGTGCAGCACTGGTGAGGCCCTCCAGACCAAAGCATTCGGTGGCTTCTTGTAGCTCCTGCAGCACAGACTGCACCAGCTGGTGCCTCTGGATCATCCTGAAGGATGGCAAAAAGAAAGAAGTCACTGGAGATGAAGTGCACCCTCCAGACTGGCAGCAGCCCGGCCTCCAGGTCTAGCTCCTGCCCAAAGAACAGGATGGGGAAAAAAGGTAGAGGAAAGGCCACCATGCACATTCCAAGGACTAAGGAGGAAGCCTCGGTCCTCAGCAGGCAGACTTGGGAGTGAGACTCAGCTTGCTCACCAGTGACCTCCTGTGGGCAGCACATGTGGCACACAGCCTCCACTTGTCTAAAACTAAGGAGTGACCTCACCCATGAGGTGGGAAGCCAGGTCACCTCCTGCCACTGCATACCTGGCTTTGGGTCTGGCATCACCCCTACACCTACCTCTTCCAGCAGTAGTTCCATCATCTCTGTTTTACTACTCCCCTACCAGCACCCAGAGAGAAGAGTTTCCCTCAAAGGGAAAATGTTCATCTCTGCAGGAAAGGACGTGTGACAGAACCACCCCAGGTGAGGCCATAGATGCACCTGGCTCAAGCTGTTCAAGCTCAAGAGAAGAAGGGGAAAGGAGCGTGTCCTCTCTCTCAGAGCAGGACACTGCAGCTGCACTCATTTCACGCACCAAAAACTGTCACAGAATGTGGGATGGAAGTGAGAGCCAGCCCAAGCCATGGCTACTGCTGCTTGAGCCGACACTAGATGTCACTTGCTGCTCAGCTGACACACACCACCAGCTAAGGAGAAGGCACAAAAGGAGGGCTTCCCCTAGATGAACTACCAGATGAACTTTTGAGGCAACCCAATAGAACAGACAGGGTGCAAGCACTGAGTGGGTATTTCAAAGTCTTTATGGAATGCTCCTCCTTGCCTGAGCAGGTCCCAGTCCTGTCCTACCTCTCCCTCTGCATGCCAATACCCACTCATGAAATACAAAGGGCCAAACCTGCACTGCCCTCTTTGTCCAGCTTTTGGATTCCTATGTGGTTCTCTCTCCACCACTCCAGGAGCTTTCATGATAGCTACACAGCTCTTAGCTTCAGCTTCATCAGTGCAGCCCTCTTCAGCATCCTTTCACTGTCAGGCTCAGTCCTCTCCCCAGCTAGCCTACTCTCTCCCTCTTGGGCCAGTTTTCTCCTGGGGACCACAACACCTCACTCAAGAAGCCAAATCTCCTCTATTTTCTCCTAAGCTTCATTCTCATATCATGCCTAATACATACAGCATCACTTTACAGCCTGCTCAGTTCACAGCCCAGCCAGAACTCACCTTCTCTCAACACTTCACAGTTATCACTATGCACTCACAGCTCTGTAGGGTACATGAGGAACAGCAGAAGCAGGAAAAGCAGCAGCTCTGCAGTAAAGCAGATGTCCTGCCTGAACTCTCACAATTTTCAGCCTTGCTGCAGAGATGATTATTAGTGCTGTAACATCTGTGGCCCCTGCCCATGACCAAACCACATGAGGTGCCACAGAATCACATGGATACATACAGGCTCTTCATCACAAGAAGCCTCCGTGCTGCTGCTGCCCCTTGCCTTTAATCAGACCACAGGTAGTCACCAATTGCATCCCTTCCCCTGCTCCAAACTCCTCCACAATCTCCTGCATGTCAGAGGCCAGAACATTCTTACAGCTGCTCCCACAGCTGTAGGGCATCAGTTACTAGAGACAAACACAGGAGAATGCACACAGCTGTGAAGCAGGGCAGATTAAACTAGTCCTAAAATCCTGGTCTGAGAAGGTATGGAATTGTCATTTCAGGTCAGGTCTACATTGTTATTTTCCTAGAAGTTTGTAGAAATTTACAGTAGTTTATAGAAATTTTGACTAAGCCTATGTTGAGTGACATGTGCTTGAGAAGCTGAAACAAAGGCACAGCTCAGGGCAACTTACAGGGCTGACAGAGCCCAAGTCCTCCCTTTCTGTGGTCTGCCAAATGCTTTAGGAGCCAGCCACCTCCCCTTGCAGCAGCCAAGGTTTGCTGAGCACTGTCCTACCAGAAGAGCCAAGAAAAGTAAGACAGACTTTTTTCTCCCTGAAGAGGTTGAGGATATACTTGACACAGGCTAGAGAGCATCAGCAACAACCCTGGTATTTCTGTCCTAGTGGGCATTTCCCACCTCCTTATAGACTGGGGGAGATAGAGGGAGAGCTGGAGGCACAGCTTAATGGCCATTAATCCTTTTCTTCTGCAATAAATCTACAGCCTCAATGTCACTGTCAGCTCCTGCTGCCCAGAGCAATCTTAAGGCAAAACCCACAGCTGAATCAGCAGCAGAGAGCTCCTGGGGCAGGTGGAGAGGCGCTTGGCTACATCAGAAGCAGAAATCAGACAAGTTGGGGTGCTTGGTGCATGGCCAGATCAAACCCAGCAGCTCTCAGCATAGAGGACCTGATGTAAAGGGAACATTTTTCCCTGCACACCCCCAGGGAAGCATGCTGAACACTACAGACAAGTGTTCACTAAACTACCCCAGCACCAAGGAGTAACCAAGGGAGCTTCTCACTGCTGATAAAGGTTTTACCTAACCTGGCCACTTTTGCATCGTAACAGATAAGGAAACAGCTGCAGGTCACGTTCCTTCACCTAAACTGATGGGCTAGTGGCATCCAGTAGTGCAAGTTCCCCCAGCCAGTCCCAAAAATACTCCCACCAGCAGGAATCCAGGAGACTTCAGCCCCAACTACCCAGGACCCCTGGTACCTCACAGGAGCAGGGTTATCCATGCACTCCAGCCCACCTGGGTTAAGTGGCTCACTTCTCAGCCCCAGCTGCGGGTTCAGGCCACCCCAGTAGTAATGGCTCTCATTTGAGAGAAGGATATTTGAGCTACCAGGACCGTACAGCAGGAGTACATAAGTGGTAGTCTCCAGGAACTGTCTTGGCTAGAAATATCACCCTGGAGCTCCAGGGGTGAGCAGCAAAGGCAGCAGGATGCCCGCTTCATCTGCCAACATCCACACGTCCTCCGAAGCTCACAAACGGGGCGTCGCTCACCGGGAGAGGGAAAAGCCTCAGACCCACCTTAACCTAGGCCGAAGCGCTGCAGCCAAACCCGGCTTCGTCCGCCCCTCGGGCGGGGGCACTGAGCGCTCGGGTGCGAGCGGCGCCTGACAGACACCCCCAGCCCCAGGCACCCGCGGCTGCTCACGCCTCCCCCGAAGGCGGCGGTGGTGGCTCTGTGCGGCTGCCCCGCGACGGGGACGGCCCCGCACCCCGGGTGGGAGCACAGGCGGCCGCTCCCCTCGCCAGGAGACAAAGGGACACACAGCCCCGGGCCGGGGGAGAGGCCGCCGGTGCCCGGGCAGCTGCCGAGCGGAGACCGAGGGCAGAACGGGACTGGACGCCCGGCCGGAGATGGTGCCGCCACAGCGGGACAGCCCGCGGGTTTGGAAGGGATAGCGAGGAGCCGCGGCCCCGACGGCGCCCAGCACGGCTCCGCACTCACCTGACTCCGCGGGTCAAGTCACGCCCAGCCCGCACCCTGGGCCGCCCCGCACCTTTAAGGGCGGCGGCAGGAAGCGGCGCGGAGCCGCGGCCGCCCCGGTGCCAGCCCCGCAGTGACCCCCGGGAGCGGGCGGCCGCGTGCGGCGCCGGGCCGGGCCGACCCGGGCCGGGCCGCCCCTCCCCTCCCCGTCGGCCCCCGCCCTCCCCTCCCCCGCCAGGAAGCGGGCCATCCCCGCGGCCCCGGCCCAGATGAAAGCGGAGCGGGCCGGGGGTCACTTCCAAAGCTAAAGTGATAATGGCCATTGTGCCGCCGCTGCCGCCGCACTTAAAGGGCCCGCCGCCTCGGGCCGCCCTGTCCCGCTGCGCCCCGAAGCGCCCGGGCACCATGCGCCCCGAAGCATCCTCTTGCCCCACACTTCGTCCGGGCTTGCAGACCCGTGGCGAGTGGCGGAGCCCCCTGGGGCCACGGGGTGGGAGCTGGGCGCTTGCGCGGGGCACCCATCGTGTCCCACGGGGAGCAGGCAGGTCCCAGGTGAGTGTCACTCCAGCCCAAGGGTTGGCACAGCCTGTATGTCTGCTTCCTTCTCCCAGCTCGCTCCTGATGAGGCCATGGTCCTTCTCTCCTGTTAGCTAGGAGATGTCCTTTCCTCTTCTCCTTCCCAAGTGCTGCCCTTTCACCAGCAAGGAGAGGCTGGTGGGAACCCTGGGTTCCTAAGGCAGATAAAGCTGCCCGTCTAAACCTCATTTGTCTTTGGGAGGCATCCAAATAACAGAAACCTTCTCCCTGTCCTCAGCTCTAGGCAGCCTCCTGGACAGCCTTACATCTGCCTGCTGGTGCCTGGGCCCTCAGTGGAGTTGTCTTTCTCCCCATTATCTCTGCCCTGCTGCCTCCTCAGCCTAATCTCGGGGCTGAGGTCCCCCTCCTTAACTCCTACTCTCACAATGGCTTCATCCTGTCTCTTGGGCATCACGTGAGGCTGTGCAAACAGCCAGCACATCAGGCAACTCGCTCCAGCATTGCTAAGTTGCCAACACCACCTCCACCCTAGGGCCTCTTCACATGTCCAGAACTCTAGAGCTTCCTCCAGAACCTGTCTCATCCCAATCTACACTATCCCAAAACAGGAATCCAAGGAGCCCATCTGGTCTTGGGTGTGAGGCCTGGGTCCATTTCAGTGACAGGGGCCATAGTTTGGTCAAGAGGGAAGAGTTGGGATCTTTGCTAACTGTGTCGGTGCTTTATGTCCCCTGTGTGTGTGGAGCTCTGGTGGCAGGTAGTATTTACTTTCCTCTCCTTCTCCCCAGCCTATCCCTGGGGACCAGCCTGAAACCTGCTACAATTGCCCAAAATCCAGTGAGGGGCACAAAGTAACTCCTGATGCAAAAGACAGCAAGGGCTTCCTGCCCCAGATGCCTCTGCCCTTGGGGAACCTCACTGTGGCACTCATTTCTGCTGCAGCATTTGGCAACGAGAGAGCAGGAGGGCTCACAGAGACACCATGTATAGGGTTCCTGTGCAATTCAAGAAGCGACAAAGACATTTCAAAGAGTAAATGTGCCCAACTCCCTCTCTTGCTGCCTTCCTTTCCACTGTAGTCCAGGGACAAGCATTGCCACACAAATCAAGGCATACCTTCACTGCCCAGAAGCACATATCCCAGAGCATTTTTTTCTACTTCTCTTGTCTCACATTTGATCCCAGGAATGCAGGGGGAGGCCAGGCAAGGAGGGTTTGACCAGAGGAAAGGGCTCCCTGGAAGCTGTGGACTGGCTGCTTGAGAGTCCTCCCAGCCTCAGTTAGGAGTCATCAGCCCAGGTGACACTGAACAATGGCCTTCAGGACTCAAAGAGGTCACTCTCACTGGACACAGAGAATCTATAGTGCAAGGAAGAGACACCTAAACCATTCCCTGGTGAGCTTTATCCCCTTCAGACAATCTTTCAAAGCCAGATCCACTCTCTCAACCTGTCCAATCCTGGCTCTTTTCCCCTCTAGCAGGCTGGTGTTCATATCCACAGCTGCTGAGCTTCCCTTCTCATCCTTCATCCTTTTAACTTCTTCGGTTGCAAATGCAAAGCGGTGCTCACAGGGCAGTGAGACACTGGTAAATGCCGGAGTCAGCAGGGTCAGTGATTAACATAGGAGCTGGAAACACACAAAGAGACAGCTTGGGCAGTTCTGTTATGCAGATGACTGCACACACCCGCTTCCAGCTTATAAACAAGTAGTTAGCATTTTTCTGTTCCTTGGAGGAGTTCAGTGGGGGACCAGAGTGCTTCCTGGTTTGGTGCAGGATGCTTCAGCATTATAACCATGAAGACCTTTGCAGTTTAGCTATGGCTATCAGAAGCTTTTCTGTCTGTTGCATTTTAACCTGCCTGCTTGCAGCCCATTCTCTCCCAGACAAGGCTCAGAGAAAAGGTGCTGGGATGTCCAGCTGTGGGGGGTCTCCAGGCACCATGTTACCAGACATGCTGTAAGGCAGGTTTTACTGGTCCAAGGTTGGGCACAGAGACTTCTCCCAGGTCAAGAGCAACCTCTTTGTTCAGCAGATAGAGTTCTTGTTGGAAGGATGGAGAAAGGAGGTCTCAAGGACCTGGTGCTGAGTTCTTGTGTATTAAGGTTCTGTCTGGAATGTGACAATCTTGACAGTGTCACACGTGGGGTAAACATTTAAACACTCAGCTATCCACCTTATCAGGAAAGTTCCCCAGTCCCACCTAGGGGACCTCCAGGAGTTGAGGGAGTCAGAGCGCCCTACCTACTGCAGGGCTGTCCAGGGTGGACCAGATGAGACTATTCAGATAGGATATAGCTGAAACACCTGGGCAGCCAAATGCCATTTGGGGCAGGTCAGGCTGTGGGCCAGTTGCCAAAACCACTTCTGGAGCTGGAAAAGACTGACCCACACTACTTTATAACCATTTATGATCTATACATGGGCTAAATTGACATGTCTATCCTCTTCAAGCCATTGCTGGTGCCCTGGCTTCTGTTTTTTCCACCTTTCTCCCTCCAGAGCATTGCTGAATTAGAATCTCTCTGGGAAGTCAGGGGAGATGGGACTGTAGATGGGCTGATGAGAGCATGGGAGCTTTTAGGAGGGACCCAAGTGTCTACCACCTTGTCTGCTTTCTCTCCTGTGCCTGGCATTGCTCCACAAGGAAAGAGCAATGAGCAGAGCTTGCAGCCTGAACTGGCAACAGAAATCAGGTTGCTGCAGCTGCAATATGCCCACCAGTCTTAGGGAGAAGGAAGTTCAAGGGGTTCTGGTAAGATATTGCCCAAGAGGGACCTGGAAAACATGAAGTCCACCAAAATTTCTGTAGTAACTGGTTTACTGTGAATGACAGAAGCCCTGTTTTGGCATTCACATTATCTGGTACTTCTCATCCCAGACCCGAAACCATCTTTGAACCCACTGCCTCATGTCTGTGCTGAAGCCCTTAAAGTGGTGCTCAGAGAGAGCAATGATTGGGCTCTGCAGAGAAGTCCGGTGAGGCACCCTCCAGTCTGTGCATGCCTGGGACAGTGCTGGACACTGGCAGACAGGTCTGCTCACATCATACTGAAAGGGAAAGTAACAAACTATAGGAAGTTTTCAGCCAGGAGTAGCAGAGCTGGAGTGATTGAATTATAAATAAGAGATGATGTGAGGGAAAAATCTATTTAGTGGTGCTGAAGTGAGAACTGCCAGGCAGGAATATTCAAGTGCAACAACCTCAGCAAGGGAGAGCAGTTAAAAGGAGTGACTTCAGCTGAGGAAAAAGGGCAACACAGACGGCAGAAGTATTTGGCCTGAACTTTAAGGCAGCTTAAGGGCAAGGCCCAGCCAGGAGTGGACTCCACCCAAGGGAAGCGGTGAACTTGCCTACATTAGATCCCACTTTGGACAAGAGACTGGAGGCCCCTAAGTCTCTCCCACACACTGTTGTCCTCTTCCTTTGAAGTGAATCAGAACTCAGGGTAGTTCCTCATAGTCCAGCACCCATCAGTGCCACCTTTTTCCCATCCTGCAGAAAACACTAAGGGCTCTCATTGCTGTTCTCTCTCCAACTTAAAATAACTCTTTGTGGGACCAGGGGACATCAGTGCTGTCTCCTGAGAGCCACTCCCTGTCCCTCTCCTAATGGTTACTGCTTCCCAGTTCATCTTCTGGGTCATGTTCAGCACTGACCAGTCTAATGCACCAGGACACACAGGAGAGCCAGGTCTGCCTGCCCCCTGTCCTGGTGTACCAGAGCCTTGAAAGTAGGTCCCATCTCTAATTCACCTCTACTCATCTCAGGGCTCTTTTCTCTTCTGGCTTCTGTCCAACTGGGCTCCCTTTTTCTTCCCATTCTTTGAGATGGGAGGGAAAGTTTGGACTTGGTGTTGGCACTGTGCTCTTGCTCCACCAGGCTTCTGTGGGGCTCCCAAGTGCACAGGAGGAAATTAAATGTGAAACAGCAAGTGAAGTACCATAGCACTGAGCAAGGACTAGGAGTCCGGGCAGCATCCTGTGGTCCTGGCCATAGGTGGAAGAGTGGGGGAGAGCTGGAAACTGAAGGAGATTCAAAGTCAAGATCAAAGCATTTCCCTCTGAAACCCTAACACTCTCCTTCCCTCCCACTTGCACATAAAAGCACTCTGCCCTCAGCTGGCTCTTCTCTGGGGAGGGTGAGTGGAGGAGGGGTCCCTTTAACCCCTTTTTTTTTTGCCTATGTTATTAAGTCTTCTCATAGGTGAAATGCTGAAAATCCTTGACCTCTCCTCCCAAATCCTGCTTCTTACCCAAATCCAAAGGGCCCAAAGCTGTTTTGATGACTATGAGTTCATGGCAGACCTGGCCTGCTTTGGGGGTGTTACCAGCCAATGCCAGCATGGGGGAGATGCAGCAAGTAAAGCCTTTGAAGTGTACAGTAGAAAGACACTGTTAGAGGCAAAGCACAAGGAAGGAGGATTGAAAAGAAAGCAGAGCAGTTTGGCCCACAGGAGGGGGAAAGGCTAATTAAGACACACAGTGTGGAGAAGGAAAAGGAAGAATCATTAAGATATCACAGCAGGAGCCCGTGGTGCGGCTCCATGGAGGTTTAAGCCATGCTGAGCCTGGCCTATGCTGTTTGCTCCCCCTCAGTTTCCCATTCCCACCCTCTGCTTTGGGGTGGCACAGGAGTGTGAGGGACTCAAGTCAGTTCAGCTTGCTGATCCAGCTAAAAATAAGCTGTTTAGCTCACATCCTAATAAGAGACAGAGCTGAAATTCAGATGGGATTTTTCACAACCCCTTCCTTACTAATGATCTGACACAGGGCTAAAGCTTGTAGGTGATCCAACACTGAAGAAGCTGCAAGCTCCAGTGAGGACAGGTACCTATGAGGAGACTAGAAATTGGAAACATGGGCAGGAAATGGTGGATTCAGTTTTGGAAAGCCCAGGAAGGGGATAATCTCCTGGCAGTGCTTCATTACGCAACATCACACAAAGCCAGCAGCGTCAAGACCTGGGAAAGAGGGAAAGCAAGCTTCAGATTCAAGGCTGCAGTTTTGTGTTTCTCTCTGTGATGACAGAAGCTGCTGCTTACTTCAGAGAACACCCAGGACCATTTACTACACAAAGGCAGTGAAAGATGGGTTTGTCAGGCTTCTCCCTGCATCCCAGCTACAGGCTAGCAGGCAGAGACGACCACAGGGTAAAAAGAAACATAGAGGGGCAGTGGGGAACGATGTGAGTCAGGGGCTGGGGGGCCCGGGATGCACAAGGATCTGGCTTCCTTCACTGGTCCAGGGCAGGGCAAAAATGCATGAAACAGGCAGGGGAGGATGGGGGATGGGATGTTTCACACCTAGCAAGCAGGAGCAGATGGGGCTGCGGTTAAACACCACAAGGAATTAACTCGCACTGCCTCAAGGAGCCCAGGATCCAGCCAGCCAGTCCCAGCTCTCGCTTCCCTGGATTCATGGCATACACTTTGGTGACAGGTTAGCAATGTAGAGGGGGTTTCTCTTGGGTCTGTAGCTAGTCAGGGAGCTGAGATATGGCCCTTCAGTGCAAACAGACCCATAAAACTACTCAAGTTGTGATTCCCCAGTCCTTTCCCAAGCCCTGCCCCCAGGCACACACTGAAATGGCCATGGTGTTTGCTGGGGGAGAAACGTGAGAAGTAGAGCTGGAGTGCTGTAAAAGATGTAAATGTTTCTGTGCTGACAGCAGCTGAGTGTCTAGGGCACAGCCTCGGAGGGGGGATGGAGAGGCACCGAGAAAGCACTTCTCTTTTGTTCTTGATCTTGGCTGCCTTAGGAGGGTTCCCAGGAAAAATCGTGAAGCTGATACGCCAAAGGGAGCTCACAGCGTGTGCTTTATCAGTTGGAGGTCGTGGGGTGCCAGTGACAGAACAAAGGGAAGGCAGAAGGAAGAAGTAGGAGGGCGGGCTTGGGATAGACAGTTGTGGCCATCTCGTCTCTGTGTTAGATCCTCTGATTCCCCTGGTGCTGGAAAGCCTTTTCATCAGTCGAGGAGGGAAGGGAAGGCATATCCCCTCATCATAAGGTGGACAACACTGGAGGAAACAACAGTGGAGGAAAGGATTTAGTTCAAGCCTGGTAACCACTGACAAGGTGACACACACAATTGCCACAGCTGCCCCATGAGAGGATGTGACTGCCTAGGAGCAACCATCACCCAGGTCTGATGCAACAGCTGAGAAAAAAACCCCATGATTCTTTTAACATAAAAGTTAGTCATCAGTGAGGTCAGGTTTTCACAGGGCTGATCTCTGCCCTCTGAAGCTTAACCTTTAGGTATGACTGATAGCATTGTGAATTCCAAAAGAGCTGAGAGAAGGGAGATGAGGGCAAGGAGAAAGGGGCACTGCTTAGAGACAAGGCCATTTGCTGAGGAAACACACTGATGTGTCTTCTTTCATATACATCGATTTTGTGAAGTGTGAAGTATGAATTATCTGGACCACTGAGCAAATAGCAGCAGACCAAAGATGAAGGAGATGAGGATGAAGGAAGAGAAGGAGGGCTGGGAGGCACGGAACTGGCAGAAGAACAACGCTACTAGGCACATGGGAAGAGGGACCCACAGGGTATGTGCAGAAGCCCAAAGGCTCTGCAAAAGAAATGGCAACAACAGGATGGTAGGTAAGAGACACACGAGTAAGGAAGGCACGACAGCTCACAGGATCTCTCATCTCTAATCACAAGGCTTGTCCAGAAATTTACTTTTTCTGAAATATTTCATAAGTCGGACTTTTGGGTTATGAAACGAGATTCCAGCCCAAACCTGAAAAAATAATTTGTCTGGTTATGAAACGAGATTCCAGCACAAACCTGAAAAAATAATTTGTTGGTTTCTGTATTAAAACTGGGGTAACTGAGAAGCCAGAGAGAATCCATTCACTGACACAGCTCATTGCTGCTTTCTTGAAGTCCCTCACTCTGCCTGGGCTTTCACACTGATCCGTTCCCATTCCTAGAGCAGGGTGGGTAGCACACGCTGACATTCACCATCTTAATTATTCATAATTAAACATAATTCACGCTGGGGATATCTTCCTAATCCCAACGTCACGGCTTGAGAAATCCCCTGCAATGGCCGCTGCAAGTTGTGTGTCCTTTGGAAGCAACCCGAAACTTCACTGCCCACCCCAAAATAAGACGCATGTGCAGAATTAGCACTGGTACTTCTTTCTTGACTCCCCTGTAACAGGAGGCAATATCTGCTGCCCACGGCGACTGTCCCTCAGCCTCTGGGAGCTCCAGAGGGATCAGCTCGTGCCTGTCCAGCTCCTTCCTCAAGAGAGAAGTTAGTGCCCGGGTTCTCCGGCCCTGCGGCCTATGGCTCGGCCCTGGACCCTGCTCGGCAGCACGGTCGGCCGCTGTGAGCAGGCGGGCGGGAAGGTGAGGGACGCGAGCGCACGGACCGCGGCGGGCCCTCCGCCGCTTCCTCCCGCCCGCCCGGGCTGTGAGGGGAGCGCGCGCGGGGGGCGCTGTGCGCGCGGCCGGCGCGCCGTCCCGCCAGGGGGCGCTCCCGCTCGGCGGCGCGGCAGGGGCGGGGCTGGCGGGCGGGATCTCGGCGGTGACGCCGCGGGCGGAAGCGGCGGCAGCGGCGGCTGTGCCGGGGCGGGGCTGATGCAGGGCGAGGAGAGGTGATGAATATTCATGTAGAGCGCCCGCGGAGGCGGGGCTGGCCCGGCAGGTCCGGTCCGGTCCGGTCCGGCGGGCGCCGATGGCGGGGGGCAGCGGCAGCGCGGGGGCCGCCGGGCCCGGCGGGCGGTGAGGATGGAGCAGGCTGGGCCGGGGCGTGGCGGAGGGGAGGTGGGGTGGGACCCCCGAGCCTCACTGCCGGTCCCGCGTCTCCCTCTGTCGCAGGGCTAGCTCCCGGCTGGACGGACTGTTCCTGCGACGGTTCCTGAGGCTCCTGGCTGTGCTCTTTCCTGGGTGGCCCTCCCCGAGCACCCTCATGTTCCTGACGCTGCTCGGTGTCGCCTTGCTGGGTGAGCCTGGGTAGTGGGGATGGGGGGCTGCACCGCACGTCTGCTCTCTGTGGTCCTCCACTTTGACTTGTCACCGCAGTCCATCAATTCCTTCCCCTGCTTGCCTTTCTCCTCCAGAGCAGCTGGTTATTTACCAGGTCGGTGTCATCCCCAGCCACTACTATGAGGTTCTAGGGAACAAGGACTTCTCCAGATTCAAAACATTGACTGCCGTTGCCGTGACTCTGATCATTGTGAATTCCACGGTAAGACCAGAGGCTCACATCTCTTGGGAGAGGAAGGGAAAGCTGCCTATGGCTCCTGGCATGATCCTGACCACAAAGGGTTCAAGTCTGACCATGCCCTGGATCACTAGTTACAGCCTGCTAATTTTTATTTAATTTTGAAAAAAAAAAAATTGTTCTCACTTATATCTCCCCATCCATCTCTTTGCCCTTGTTCCAGCTAAAAAGTTTCAACAAGTTTATCTGCAACATGATGTATGTGAACTGGAGGAAATCCCTCACTGAATACCTCCACAGCTGCTACTTCCAAGGCCAGGTCTACTACAGCCTGCACGTGCTGCGTGAGGACATCGATAACCCGTAGGCTGCCAGCAGCTTCTTTCAGTATCTTGCTTGGCTTCTCCTGGGCTGCTGCACAGCTTTTCCTGACTTCTCTTTGTCTCTGGATAGGGACTTGAGCCCTAGAAGCTTTCTCCATCTAGGCACAAATCTAGGCATTCTCTTCTACCCTGGTGGGAGGCAATACCTATTGCTGGGAATGCCTGTGACTGCTGGTTGTGATGGTTTTAGGGGCAGGATGTTTCAGTTGCAAGGCAAGTGGATGACCATTGGAACAGGGATCTAGTGCTGCTATAAAACACACAGTCTACAAACTCAGTCCTTGACACTGTGATGTTACAAATGGCCTGGCTGGAGTCAGCAGTGTCTCTCCTTTCCTTCATGCAGCTGGTGTATTAGGACAGTCCCTGTTCTGTTTGAACTTCAAACACCAGAATCTGCAGCTGAGCACAGTCCAGCTGTATTTTAGTGGTTTGATAACCCATGGAAGCCACATCCAGGAAGGGCTTTGTTTTGTACTGTATGAGGGTTGCATTTCCCTTTCCTGTTCCTAGGAAGGAAGTGTCAGTGGTGACCTGAAATATAAGAGGAGGAGCCTTCAGTCTCCTTGTGGATCCCAGCCCTCACCCCTAAGAGGTCCCACTCCAGTTTGCTTTGAGCACTGTCCTGCCTACTGCAGAGCTGTTGATCTGCCTGGACTGTGCAGCAAAGGTCGAGAGCGCTTCCTCACAGCTGTGTGTGGACCTTGGCCTTGCAGCCTGTCCTTGCACACAGGGCACTGCTGTCAGAGTTGCGCACTGCGAAGAGCTAAAAATCCTATGTGAGACACCATGTGAGAGGTCACAGAATCACAAAATATTCTTAGCTGGAGTGGACCCGTGTGGATCATTGAGTCCAACTCTTTAAATTGAGTACTCCACACAGGGATTGAACCTGTGGTATTATTAGTGCCATGCTTTAACCAGCTGAGCTAATCTCAGTGTAGAATCTCCCTAATTCTTCCCCTTCCAGAATTTAAAGTTATTAAATACTAGCTGAAAAAATAGAAATCAAGGGAGAATGCTTTCCAAATAATGTGTTGTTATACCATTGCTTTGAGACTCCAGGTTCTCCTCTGCTAGAGTGGGCACCTCTGGTCTAGTCACTGCATTGGTGCCATTTCCCATGTTGATGGCAAGAGAGGAGACCATGCCCAGGGTCATAGTCTGTCTTGCAGGGACTCCTAATTCTTGCTAATAGTGGAAACTTCAAGAAACTGAAGCAGCTTCTGCACCTCTGCTGCCTGTTGCTGCTGGCTGCCTGTCCTTGCTCCTTCATTGCAGAGCAGGATGGTTTGTATGGCTGCTGCAAGAAAACATGCTGGGTATCTGAGGGGGAGTAGCAAGCAAGGAGAGAGGTCTCAGCTTGGGTCAAACAGTTCTACATGTCTGGCAGTAGGTCATCATTATCGAGCTGATGCACTTCCTGGTTGCTGTTTGGTTTACTCCCACTATCATTGAATGTTCATTTCTGATAGTGTTTTGCAGTGGCATGCAGTTGCATGGAGAGGTTAAAAGCCCATGTCTGTCACCAGGGCATGCAGGACTTCCCAGGCAGTGCAGCACATTGAAGCCAGAAGCTGTCTTTTTCTTTGGGGGCGTGAGGGGAAGCAGAGGACAGAAGACCCTCACCACGATTATGCTGCTCAGGTTTATTTTTAACTAGGGAACATGTTCACATTGTGCAGTGAAATGTAGGAGACAACTGGGTCAGTCTGTTCTCCTGACCTTTTCAGACCAAATGTGTGGGATTACTGTGGAGCGTGTTTCATTACACCTTGCTTCTGCTCCAACATTCAGTCTTACTGTTTAGTGTGGATTTGGTACCACTGCAAAAAATCTCTTTATCTTGCAATTCCTTGATGAGAGTTTTTTCTCCGCACCAGGTACTTAGAGGACAAACTAGAGCAACAGAAACCTATTATGCAAACCAAACTGAGTGTTAAATGCATGGAGTTGTCCACTTTGAAGGAATGAAGAGTGGGTTCTGAGTGGCATACTGCCAGCACCTAGCAGGGAATTTGAGTTGATGCTTTCATGTGTTTCTTGTGTTTTCATTACATGTTACTTAATAGCTTGTAAAAAGCAATATGCTTCTATGAGACAATAGCACAATTTAAATTATAATTTTATGGGACTATTACAGTCTGAGGAAAGGGAAAAATTATGACTGTAGGTCAGTCAGGGTGAGAGCTGCCCCAGAATTAAATCCATTGCTGTTCCAGAACTGCAAAAGTGTTAAAAGATTCATGTCCTTGTGGTTGTATCTGCACTGAGGCTAACCAGGAATCCATCCTTGCTCTTCATTCTGAACTCCAGCAGTGGAGCTTAGCTCAGCAGGCTGAAGCCCTCATCCATGTGCTCTGGACAGATGAGGTGCTGAGGAGTAAATATCCTGAAATCTTTCCTAGTTACCCCAAGTGCAACTCCTGCTCAGCAGTGGAATAGATGGCACTTGAGGGTCTGTTAGCCAAGTGCCTGCTGCTAGTGGGTGAGGTGAGGCGGCTTGGTGTGCTGCTTCCTGCTCTTGGGGGCTGGGGTGGATGGAAGCACTTCCTTTTTTGCAGCAAAGGAACCAGAGGTACTCCATGCAGAGCCAAGGGATTGGCTCTTGTGGAAGGGAAGCTTTGATGGAAGTGTTTGCAAATATCCAACAGCTGGTGAAGGACTGGCCTGTGCCCTGGTGGTTCTGATGGGATCTTAGCCCAGTACTGAAGGTTAAGGGGAGTGTCAATGTTTTTTTCATTGTATGGGGGTTGTTCTAGGAGAGGAGTAAGGGACAGTGATGCAGAGACATTTAGCACAAGTGTTGAACTATGTTGTTGAAAGTGGAACAAGGGATAAAAACAATGAACAGCATGAAAGCAATGGCAATTGTTCTTCTTCCTGGGTGCCATGAAGGCTCTTGGGTGGATCCTGCTGGGCCATGAAAATGGTCTCCTGTGAGGGAGCTACAGGTCCTTCCCGGGCAAGGTTGTTCACCTGCAGCCTGTCCTGTGCTCATGCAATGAAACAGCCTGGTTTGTGTCCTGTTAGGGATTTACTACTGGCTCTTGCTTTTGGGCTGTAAAAAGATGGCTCTTTGTGTTGAGCAGGGACCAGCGCATCAGCCAGGACGTGGAGAGGTTCTGCAGGCAGCTCAGCTCCATGGCCAGCAAGCTCGTCATCTCACCCTTCACACTGGCCTACTACACATACCAGTGCTTTCACAGGTAAGGATGTATCCTGGGCCTGCTTGCATACCTCTTTTCTGTGTTCTTTTTTTGGAGCCTGCCACCCACATTACAACTCCCCAGATGGATATTTGTACACATGGGTGAGTGGTCTCTACACTCCAAAGATAACTCTGCCTTGGAGATGCTGGGATGTGCAGTGTTGGTCCCCAAACTTCTGTGAAAGCAGAGAGGTGACAGTTGAGGGCTCTGATTGCTTGAGCCTAATGGTGCAGGAGTGTTCTTTTGCTTGGACTATTAGCTGACTTCTTTTTCTCCTATGTAGCACAGGCTGGCTAGGCCCGGTGAGCATCTTTGGGTATTTCATCATTGGGACAATGATTAACAAGGTGCTGATGAGTCCAATTGTGTCTAAACTTGTGCAGCAGGAAAAACTGGAGGGAGATTTCAGGTGAGTCCCAGCAGAGCTGTGTTTTCACTGCTCCTTGGCAGCTCCTGTGAAAGCTTTTTTGTCCCCATTCAGTGCTGTGTATGTACCTATTTCTTTTGTCTGTGACTTTCCCCACACTCAGAGAAAGTTACCTGTGCAATGGTGCCTCAAAGTCAGTGTACTGAGCCCCTGCCAACCATTCACATCCTTGTGTCATGACAGGCAATGCCCTTGGCTCAGTCTCACAGCTCAGTCTTCAAGCTGTTTGCTTGCTCATTGCTGGTGCTTCTGCTAGGGATGTGTTGAAGAAAACTGCACATGGAGCTTCCTTGGGTGCAGAGGAATGTTCAGTGAACTGCATCTACTAACTGAAATCAGGTTTCTGCTTCACCACTGCTTTCACTGGGTTCCTAAAACAGCCCAGTCTTTCCATATGCTCTGTAACTCGCCTCCTCCCCTTTGCTTGCAGGGTTGGCTGTGTGTGTAGTAGGGGCTTTGTAGCTTTCTCTGGGGCTCAAGGCATCCAGGGACAGCAGCATAAGCTGTTGTGGCACAGGGAGCCCAGCCCAAGGCAGTTGCCTGCAGTGATTCTGTATGGTGGAGATGCTGCACTAGCAGCAAGCAGTAAGCCCAATAGCTAAGATGTGCACAGAGAGCAGGATATCAAACAAATGCACCACTGAGCTGGCCCTGAATGATGGCACCTCGTGTTAAGCCTTGGTCTCTGGAGCCTTGCTGAGCCTGTTGAGTATTTCTGTCAAGAGATGCCTCAGATCACTTCTCTAACATGCAAGATAAGTTTTCTCTAGGAATGGCTTTGGCTACGTAATTCACTGAGCATTTGTGCACAATGTTTTTTGGTTGTACAGGTTCAAGCACATGCAGATTCGTGTCAATGCAGAACCAGCTGCTTTCTACAGGTTAGTAGTGTTAATTTCTTTGTATCCTCAAAAGGATTGTCCCAGTTCAGAGCATCCTTGTTGTGTTCACATATCCCAAAGGAGTCCAAGTTCTGTTGCTGCAGCTTTCTATCCCTTCTACTGCAGCACCATACACCCCTGACACTTTGTCACCCCCAACACACTCTGTTCTTTGCATTCTGTGCATCATCTGCAGAAATAATCCACAGTAATTGGAGACAACTATCTTTCCTTTACCTCCCTTCTAACATCCTCAGAGGCAGATACAGATTTGGTGCTGGCTTAGAGACCATTGCTGATGTTTTGCCAGGTCCTTACCTGGAAGATTGCTCAAAGTCTTATTGCATCTGTTTCCACTGAGGACTTGTTGCATGTTGCTTCTGGCCCCATCCTGCTGCTGCTTGCCAGTATGTCTTCTGTGGGTGTGCTAGATGCTACCTGGCCACCTTACCTCTGCTTTGCTCATCTTGGTCAGTCTGCCTTGCCCTCCGTATGTTGTACTGGTGCTCTGAATTTGCTCAGTGCCATTCACCCCAGAGCTGAGCACACACAATCAGGAGCTCAGCAGCAGCTCTACCATTTAGTAATGCCCTGAAGCCTGTTGAGCTGCTGCTTGGTTCACCAGGAAAAGAGGCATGAATTTGGTGTAGCTTGTATTGGGGTGGCAGGAGGCTGTTGTTTTCTCTCTTGTCACAAGTCTGCCTTTGCCCTCTATGTTGCAAAATTCCACTTCCAGGAATTGTAGCATGTGTCTTTCTCTCTGGTCATCTCTGCCTATGATCTGTATTTGGCTCTTTCATGCTGTATTGAGTGGGCATTTTGATTGTTGTGGTGCTGTCCCCACAGTGGTTTTATTCAAAATCACTGATTTCATAACAACTTATATTGACGGGCATGAAACTGATTTAAGTCATCAAGATCAATCTTGGTTTGCACTGGCAAGTCTGAGTTATTTCTTTTTATCGTGATTCTTACTGGTTGATGATAAATTTTTTGTAATGGAAAAGATACTGTAATTGCATGCCCTTATTTAAGATGAAGTACTTTCCCTCAAAATTCATAATTTTGAATTTTATTCTATTACTAAGTAGAAAACGGAAAGTTAATTATTATACCAGTAAACAGAATGTCTTGGTTCAGTACAGTGTTCTAGTAGAAAAGCTTCATTTTGTGTGAAACTAGAACTTAGCTGAGTTGCACACAACCAGGTATTTTCATGGTATGCATTATAATTGAAAATAAAGGAGTTTTTTAAAAGGTTGCATTTCTAGAATCCTGCAAGAGGACGAGCATGTGGTGAGTGGCTGGTTTTGATTGTTCAAATTCTTTAGTTTGTGATCTTGCCCTCTTGAGACTGCCTAGACATTGTTTCAGTAAAGGAAGAAACAGAAGCAGAGCACTGCCACCTTTTTACTTCTTTTGTTACTAAGCCTTTGGTAAACTTGCTTTAAAAGTGAAGTGAATCAGGGAGGAAAAGAGGAAACCAATACAGCAATCTCTCCTCATCTGCAACAGAATAAATAGCTCTAGAACAAAAGTCCCTGATTCCTTTCTCAGCTTTAGCTCCTTGTGTTCAAGCCTTTCTCCTTTCCTAATACATGGAAAGCAAAGATTGCAGCTCAGTAGTTACCTGAGATAAGGCAGGTTTGAATTCTAACTAGGTGCATTTTTGAGAAGGAAAATATATTTTTCTATGAACTGGGAATCTTTAGAAATGACAACTCAAAAATCTTATTTTGGATGTTTTTGTGCTGCTTCTGGCCTTATTTTCTTGAGCCCTAGTGACTCCCCTGTGCATGGACCATGGTGGGAGCATGGTTTGTGTAGTGGGCAGAAGCCTCTGTTGGATGTCAGGGGCAATACGTGCCATGGCAGGTGGGAGTCTGAAGTGAGATGTGGAGCTCTCTCTGCATTTTGCCACCTGAGGGCAGCCCAGGCCTTGCAAAGCAGCAGAAGGAGCTGTCACGCTTGCTTGAATGTTGTGGTTTAGGAGATGTCTCCTTGGTCCAGGCTCAGCCTGGCCACTGGAGCATCACCACTAACTTGTGTGGTGTGTGACCTGATGGAGATAGCCCTGGGAAGGGTGGAGTTCTGAAGCTGGAGTACCCGTACCGGGGCTTGCACTGCTCAGGACTTGGCTGTCCCATTCTTGTGGAGTGGGTAAATGGGAAGAGGTGGGCTGAGGCTGCTGACCATGCAGGCCATGTGGGCTGATTGTCACCCCCTGGACTCTCCTCTGCCCTCTCCTTTCTGGGTCCAGCTGTGTAACAGTGCCATCCATCTTTTCCAACCAGGCTGTATTTGGGAATTGTGTTTGACCTTGGGTGTACATTGCTTCAGGCTAGAGCCTCGCTGACAGTGTCTGGCCTGGCTTTACCTCCTCCAGCAGCAGCCATGGGCTCTGGGAGAGATTTGTAGGACTGCTTGCTTTAGATGGAGTTCTTTGATGATACCCTTCAGGAAAGTAGTCCTGACTGTTCAGTTCCTGATCAATAAAGAGTTTTTACTTGGAGGTAAAGGTAACAGGCCTGTTCAAAGCTTCAGTTTTAAAGCCCGTGGTCCTAGGATATCTGTGGCATGTTGCAATCTTATTTTTATAGGGCTGGGCGAGTGGAGCACATGCGCACAGACCGGAGGCTGCAGAGCCTGCTGAAGACCCAGAGGGAGCTGATAGGCAAGGAGCTGTGGCTATACAGTGAGTGGACAGACTGCGGGGTGAAGTGGGATGTGTGGTAACTCCATTGTGGTGGTCCACAGGCTGGGAAACTCTACTGGTAGAGCAGTTGGGTGGGTGCTATTTTCTTCTGCCTCTTGCTGGTCTGTGAAAGTCCTGAGGGTGAACAGAGGGTACCTCCTGCAGTGCTTCATGGGAATCCTGTTGTATAAAAGCCTCATAAAGAGGCAAAGTTGTGGAGGACCCAGAATCTGGCTTTTTGTGGGGCAGGTGTTCACATGCCAAGAAAAGCGGGAGGGGCTTGAGCTTTGGGGACTGTGCATGTCCCCAAATGCAGGTTGGGAGCTGTGGAAACTTCTTTCCAATAGAGCCTGTCCCTTAAGCATAGTTGTCCCCTGAAAATATTCCTTTTCCCTTTTTCACTGAGTCCAGGTTTTTTCTTTAAATGACCCCTATAAAGGCAGCTCTTTCTGATCTCAGCAGCACAGTGAGCTTCTGAACAGTGTAATGGAGGGAGAACCCTGAACAGAAGTGTCTGTGGGAATTTGGGATCTTAAATCTTTTCTGCCTGTTTTGTGCTCCCAAGACACACTTCTTGGCAAACCATCTCACCCCAGAGCTTCCTTTTGCCCTCCGCTCCTGTTTATTGTGAATCTGTCAGGTCCCTGAAGCATAGCTACAAGTAGGCAAAGTGGCTTTCGGCCCATAGTAGTCCCTGAGCTGTACGTCTGGATGATGATTCTCTGCTCAGGGGCCTGCCCCAAAGTGCCCTTTGCTTGGCAAATGGATTTTCACCCTGCTGCTTGCGTTATCTTGAAAAATGAGTTTTTCTGCTCTGGTTCATCATAAAGGGCCAAGGCAAGAACATGGCTCTTCCTCTGACTGGGTTTAGGGTTAGTACTTGGGCCTGGCTGGAATAGAGGTTTCTATTTTAACTCACTGCTTTCTTTCAATGTGCTTGTGCCCAGTTGGGATCAACACCTTTGATTATCTGGGCAGCATCCTCAGCTACGTGGTCATTGCCATTCCCATCTTTTCTGGGGTCTACGGTGACCTGAGTCCAACAGAGCTCAGTGCCCTTGTCAGCAAGGTGAGCTAAGGGTGATCTCTGTGACCCCACTGTGGAGGGTGATCAGGCACTGAGGATGGAGGTTTCATGTGGGCTGGTGGCCCTGGGGCTAGATAACCTACAGCATCTGATCTTCAGGTTAGACTGTCCCAAGTCATGGTGTCATGGAAATGGGAGCTTGTAGCCAGCTGGTATGTGATTAACTTGGGAGTGAGAACTGTCAAGGACACATTTACGTAAGTGTTTCCTAACTCAGACTTCTATGTCTAAAAAAACCCAGGAGGTCAAAAAGTCTCTGGTTTTCAGCAGTGCAGGTGGGAATGGGATCTGTTGCAGTGCTGTGGGTTTGAGTTATGCCCTGGACTACTGCCTGTGGTGAGCCTGGCCACCAGTGAGGCTGAGCTGGCTTGCATTCATCTTCCTGACCTGACTTGTTACCAGATATTCAAAATTGGCTTGTGATAGAGTTCAGAGCTAAAAATAGCTAAGTGGGCACTGCAGGCTGGTGCCTGCTCTGAGCCATATACGGTGCTGAGGCAGGGTTGGTGGCATGGAGCTGTGTGACTTGGGCAAGCATGCTGGGCCCTAGGCAGGCCATCAGGCACTCTGCAAACACCATCCCTGGGTGACGGGACATGTGTCTACCTGGCAAAAACTGCTGTACTGAGCAGGGAAGCCCTGCTTCTTTCAAATGTGGTCATCTTCACTCCCCTCTGGTGTGAATGTGGTGACTTCACCACCCCTCATTCATCTTGCTGAGACAGCTGATGTGGCCAAATATGTGGACTCCTTGGCTGCCTTCTTGTAGTCATGGAATAAGGGTCAGGGCCCCAGCTCAGCAGCACTGACCCTTACTCTGGCATGTGATTTCTCCCCAGAATGCCTTTGTTTCCATCTACCTCATTGGCTGCTTCAGCCAGCTCATAGATCTCTCCAGCACTGTGACTGATGTAGCTGGCTACACACACAGGTGAGCTTATCTGTGGGCACATCTCTGGAGGAAAGGGCAGTGCAGAACAAGACTCTACCCAGCTCTGTGCTAAAACCAGAAACAAAAACAACAACAACAACAAAAATATGAAACAGTTGCTCGTGTGCAAGCATGGGCAAGTTTGGATATTGTGAGGAGGCTGCTGGAATTGTCCCTGGCTTTCATGCAACCGCTTGTGTGTCTAGGATTGGTGAACTGCAGGAGACCTTGCTGAGCCTTGGCAGAAAAAAAAATGGTAACTACTCAGAAGCCAAAACCAGCTGGGATTTGGATGGGTGAGTTGCCTCTCAGTAACTGGCTGACTTGCAGCTTACATCCAGAGTGTGGGGTTGTCATGGAATAGAGGTGGCCCTTGGTGTCACAGTCTGTTGCATGCACTTGGTTGGAGCAGGCAGTGCTGTCAGTTGTCATTCCCAGGGTGTGTGGGACAGGGCAACTGTCAAAGAGGAGCAGGAGGTTTAAGGTGCCTGATCTTTGCCAGTCTCAGCATGGTCACTTACCCACGGATCTCTCGTTCTTTGTCTTGGTGGTGGCCCAGCAGCCATTCTGGGGAGGACCCAGTGCCAAGGGACACAGCTTTCCTTCTGGAGCGAGTGACACTCTCAGTACCATCCTCTGGCAAGCTGCTTATCAAGGACTTGAGCCTCAGGATCTCACAAGGAAACAGTGTGATGATTGTGGGAAACACTGGTACAGGGAAGACCTCTCTCCTGAGGGTCCTTGGAGGACTCTGGGAGAGCACACGGGGTAAGGACTGCTACTTGCCTCAGCCTTCTCTTTCTCAACCAAGGCTACCCTGAGTTTGCAAGGTGGCAGTTTGTGAGGCCAGTGCCACTATGTGATGGTGAATGTATCACTGATACACTGATTTCAGCCACTCATCTCTGTCACAGCCTTTGGCTCTCATTGCTTTACTTGGTGTTGCAAACACACTTCTGTGGGGACTTGTTGGCTACTTCATGGGACTACATGGGGCAGTGGGGAGTTGCTGCCTGGTACTGCAGATGTGATGAGTGTCTCTGTGCAGGGACCATCAGGATGCTGACCTGCTTTGGCCCCCGAGGAGTGGTGTTCCTACCACAGCGACCCTTCTTCACTGATGGAAGCCTGCGTGAGCAGGTGAGCCCAGGGTCTGTCTTTGCTCTGGCCTCAGCTCTGCTCCCTGCTATGATCATGTCCTGCAAGCCTGTGGAGTGCAGACAAGCCTGCAAGAGGGAGGATGCCTGTGGCTGCTCCTTCCCTTGTAACTGAGGTCATGCTATTGCATCTCTGATGGACAGTGTCCAGTCCCTCTAACATGGTTTCTTTTGCTCTGTTAAACAGGTGATCTATCCCTTGAAGGAAATCTATCCACCTTCAGGTTTGTGGAAATCCATTAGAGCAATTAACCAATGCTGTGGTATTGCCTCACTGTCCTGTACCCAGTGCAGCTTCTCCCCTGCTGAAACCTATCAGTAACACTCATTTTGCTTTTGTTGCTCTATTGTTGCTCTATTGTTCCCTAGAAGATTAGTGTGTGTTAAGATCAACTCTGTGTCCCCCTCCTTTTGTGATGGAGCATCCTCACTTGATAAGAACTTGCTCTCTTAGGATAATGAGGACAAGCTGGCTGTGCTCTTCCTGCTGTGCTAGACATGATACATATTGCTGTTGGGATACATCTGATTTGTTTGGTACAGCCTGACTTTCATCAAGCCATGTTTGCCTTCATCTTATTTTCCATCTACTTTCATCTTTTACTGTTCCACTTTTTCAAAATGATGCCCCAGGGCTTTGCACACTGTTGTGGTCAGAATATATGGGATATATGGATATCCTTGCTCTCCCCTGCCCTCTATTGAAGCCTGACCACATGTGGTGTGCTGTAGCTTGGAAATGTCCAGCTGTGTTGTCTGCTGCTTTCAAATACTTGGGAGTCACAGTCTTGCTGAGAGTAAAGTAACTATAGCCGTCAGCTATTGTTGTGGCTCTCCAGCAGCTTCAGAGAAGTCCATGGCAGATTCACAGCCCTTCTACTCAACTTCCCTAGATGCTGACTGTACCAGCTTGAGCTGTATGAGTATGTTCTGCTCCACAGCTGACTCACCCTGAGGTATTTCTCTTCCTACATAGGGTCCAAAAGGACCTGGCTCTTACCTGAACCCTGTTTCCATGACTCTACCACTTGTAGTGTGCAGTCTTGGCTCTAAGAGAGTACCTGTTGGGTAAGGCCGTGGCAGTTGAAACCTGGATCCCTGTGTTCTGGCTGTGGCCATGAACTGAGGGAAATCTCAGGTGTATCTGTGGAGCCCAGCTCTCTTGATATGCTGCTTGCAGGCATGGTTAACATTTTTAAGGAAGGTCAGTCTTTGGGGCTATCTCTGCTAAAGCTCAGGATCTGTTATAACTAAGTGGTCAGGTCAACTACACTGAGCCTCAGGAGATACTCCAGTTCTTCCCTCCTGCCCCACCAACTCTTTCATTCAGCAGTTGCTTCAGTACACACTGCCTCTGCTTATGCTGTATGGGTTTCTTGCTAGGGTCTGCAGATGATGAGAGGATTATGCGATTCCTGGAGCTGGCTGGGCTGGTGAGTCACTGCTAGCACTGCTGCCTTCTTTCCTGGTGCCACCAGTGAGGGAAGAAGGGATGATTTTTTGTGGCAGCACGGCATGATTGTGTGGGGACACATTATGTGGGGACATTACCTGTACCTGGGACACAACTGTCTGTGGGACTGAAAGAGGAGGAGAGATATGGTACAACTTCAGCTCAAGTGGGGAAAGGGAGACTGGCAAGAAGTGGGTGGTTATGCTCAGGCTGACAGGGTTGGGGACTGTGTTCACAAGTCTGCTGTGCTCTCTGTAGACTGATTTGCTGGCAAGGGCTGGAGGACTGGATGAACAGGTGGACTGGAACTGGTAAGGGAACTCGCTGCCTGTGTGTATTTGGGTGATTTCTGAGTGGGGAACACTCCTAAGCAGATGCACATTGCTATCTGTGTCCATCTGCATTCTGTGAGATGTGGACACTATACAGGAGCAAAGCCTTCATGCCCCAAGCATCTATGCCAGCAATCACCAGCTGTGGTGTTCTGCAGGCAGCTGGCTGTGTACAGGGGTGAAGAGCCAGTCCCAGCATGGAGGGGGCACAAGGGACACACAGGGACAGTTGTTTGCTGGTCTCCAATATCAGAAGCCATTAGATTTTCAGCAAATGAGCTCTCTTTCTTGAGGAAGGTGTTGAATCTCAACCCTGCTGCAGGTATGACATCCTATCCCCAGGGGAGATGCAGAGGCTCTCATTTGCTCGGCTCTTCTACCTCCAGCCAAAATACGCAGGTGAGTGACTGACTACAAAAGAGGGGAATAGAAAAGACAAGGCCTTTGGTGTATAGAGAAGCTGCTGCAGAGACAGCTCGTAAAATCCATTTTGTGCTAGGAACATGCTTTGTCTTGGCCATTATTTTAGCAGCATAGCACACAGAGGATTCATTTGTGAAATGTGAAAATATTTCATTATTTGTGTGGAGGGTGGTAAGTCAGGAGGCTGTATACAAGACATTTTCTTCTTGGGGAACTAGTGATGAATGTTCATGGTCTGTGTCCAATGGCACCAGAAGAACTTTGTCAGCCTTCTCACCAGTTGCTGTGTAAAGAAGTGCATGTGTTGGGGAGTGTGGCAACAGCTGTCATATCTGAAGCTCACAAACATCTGTATGGTTGTGGGGCAATATGAAAGGTTTAGCTGTGGTGTGGCAAAAGAAGACAAGGAGCAGTGGAAGAAACAGTCCTGAGAGACCATAGAAGCATCTGTGATTAGCTAATGGGGAAAATTCGTTGGGCTCTTCTGGAGGCTTGAGCTGTTGAAGGACTTGCCATGAGGGCCAGGTTGGATGTGGGTGAACAGAGCCAGTTTCAGTAGCAGGTAGCTACATGTAAGTACCTCTCTTTCCCCTGAAGCCTGTCGCACAGCTCAGCGATGTCTGGGCAGAAAGAACCTGTGAATTGCAAACTAAAAGCTGTAGAGATGATTTGAATTTATTTGCTTCACATCTGTAATATTTACCCTTAATAGTCAGGAAGGTGCCACAGGCCATCCTACGTGCTCCATGTAGGATCTGTGCTGGAGGAGTAGTACACTGGCTGCTGTTCAGCCTGGCTCTCTGGCATATGGTCTGCTGGAGAAGGTCATGCCTTGGCCTTTTCCCTGATGGGAATGAGGCAGTGACTGGCAGCTGCCGAGGGAGAGGAATGAGGTGAATGGTGTAGTCTGCATGGATTCAAGTACTTGAGGGGAAGGACAGCTTTCCTAGTTGCCTGACACCAGCTGTACTTAGGAATACCAGAGTCCTTAGGTTTCTCCTCACTTGGCTTCTGCAGATATTCTTGGTGAATAGCTCTTAAGTTAGAGCTTCAGTTAATACATGAAACATTCTTGGGAGTTGCTGCTCTTGCCTAAAGGAGATGTCTGGCTGGGATAGGATTTATGGGGCTTATAACTTTTCTTTCAGTGTTAGATGAAGCCACCAGTGCCTTGACAGAAGACGTGGAGCATGAACTGTACCGTATGTGCCTTCAGCTGGGCATGACACTGATCAGCGTGGGACACAGACCCAGCCTGGAAAAGGTGAGACACGGAGGCAGCGCTCCATGTCTCCCTCAGGGTGGTGAGGTAAAGGGGGTCTCTGACGAGCAGAGAGTGACTAAGGCTGGAGGAGCTCACTGTGCGTGAATCATGCCCTTGTACAGACATCCCTTAATGTTGTGCTATTGAATTGCAGTTCCACAACTGGATTTTGAAACTTCATGGGGAGGGAAGATGGGAGCTCACTCGATGTGAGAAGATGAAGCGGCTCCCCTCTGGGGAAGGACACTGAAAAACATGCCCTTGTCTGGCCAGCCACACAACTTGCACAGATGTGGAGGAGCTCTCAAGTAGCAGACGTGGAGCTGCCAAGCCAGCAGCCATGTCAAACACTGCAAGACCAGTTCTGGATTTTGCTGATGGACACAGAGTATGTCTGAACTCATGGTGTGGAGTTCTGCCAAGAGTAGACACAACTCTGCCGTCCTTTTCCCAGCCTCCCTGGCTCTTACAGAAGAAAGGAGCTGAGCTGCTAGGCCCCCAGAGAAAAGATGCTGCCTCATGGGTCTTGTAGAAACAATACCCAGAGAAACTTCCATGTTGTCTGGGATACAATGGCATGAGACTAGAACGCAGCCTCCTTTTCTGCCCTCTGTGCCTTGCTGGGAGCTCTGTCTTTGATACACAGTTCTGCAGAACAGATTTATGTACTTTGTGGCTCTGTCAAGAATTGTATTTTCCAGCAGGAGACAAGGGAAGGAGATGCTAGCACAGGGAAGGGGCATGTCTCTGCTCTCCTTATAACACACGGCTACAGGTGAAAAGAACATTTTTGTATTAAAATCTGGGGCCTGTTTTCAAATTGTTTTTATGGAAGAGTCAATATTTGTTAACCAGACTGTTGGGTGTTTTCTTTCTGGGGTTTGCTTTGGAGGAGTTGCTTGTATATTGGCAGTGGTCCTGGACAAGACTATTGCTAAAGAGCAGAGCAGAGGTAGGAGTAGTATCCCTATCCAGAGCTGGAGATCCTGCCTGCTGCTACCTCTGCAGCTACTGCAAGGCACAAGGAACCTCGAGGAGGGCTTTCTGCCCCCTGCTTTCATGGAATGAAATAGCTTGTCTCCCCTTACTTTTCTGCCTATGATGAGTCATGTTCTCTCTTCTGTCTACACGGGTATGGAGACATGTTTTCAGGGTCTTTTGTGTTGTGGAGAAGGCACTCCAAGACTGCAGTGGCAGTGTGATCTGAAAACTTACTGGCCACCACTTGCTTAATGGCTTTTCTGGATATTTTCCTGGTTTTGCAGTGAAGGAGGAGGATGAGGTAGCTGGTGGCAGAGCCAACCTAGTGGCCCTTCTGCCGCCTCACAAGGTGCTTGTGTCCCTCTATGATCTGCTGCACAGCCTCATGGTCATCCAGGGTGGTTAGGTCCCCAAGCTCGCTGTCCTTGTCCTCCACAATTTTCCGTAGCACCCGACGCATAATCTTACCCGAGCGTGTCTTGGGCAGCCGGTGTGTGACCTGTGATGGGGAGGAGCAGAGTCAAGGCTGAGGGAAAGGGATCTGCCAATCTGCCAGTCTGGGTGTTGGACCAGTTTGCTTGTGTTACCTGAACATAATCAGGAGCTGCATACTTCGCAATCTTCTTTGAGATGAGCTCCTGGAGCTCAGCAGCAAGAGTCTCCTGTGTGTAGCCACTGTCCTTCTTCAGCACAACAAACACGTAGGCTCCTGGCAGAAGGACCACCAGGCTACTGAGCATGGTGCAGACCCCGAGACCCTGCCGACCTAGTGCCAGGAGAGCCCCTCTCTGCTGGTAGCTTCAGGGGATGCTCTGTAGCCAAAATTGTGCATGTTTTTGGCTACACAGAAGCTCTGCTGCTGCCACCTTATGCAAAGCCTAGCTGGTCTGTGATGCACGTAATGGCTGCACCGAAATCCCCACTAACATGCTGTATGCTGTGAACACAGCACTGCTACCAGTGCTACTTCCCACTGCACTGCCATAGCCCCAAGAGATGTTTTGGGGCAGGAAAGAAAGCATCTTACCTTCTCCCTTGATCTCATGTGGGTAGCCAATGACAGCAGACTCTGCCACTGCCACATGGTGATTCTGGAAGAGAACAGGGCAGGGGTTTGACTTAGTGCTTTTGGCAGGCTGGCTGCCACCTGGAGCTGCCCTGATCTGACTTGGCTGCTGCAGCCCACAATAATGCAGGGAGATAAGGAAAGGCCTCACATGGCCTCTGCCTGTTTTCCTTACGGCCTCAGTAGGTCTGCAAGCACTGGTCTTTTCCTCTTGCCCCTGACTGCTTTAGTTTGGATTCAGTTTAGTTTTACCTCCCACACACATCTCTTACCACAACATCCTCCACCTCAGCAGTGCCCAGGCGGTGTCCACTGACGTTAATGACGTCGTCCAGCCGTCCTGTTAGCTGGTAGTAGCCCTCACTGGTACGATATGCACCATCCCCAGTGAAGTAAAATCCTGCAGTGGCCAGAACCATGCCATAGTCACTTGTTGAAGGGAGCATGTGAGCTGTTCAGTGGACACACTCTCACATTTCCCCTCCTCCTCTCTGTTGGCTTCAGGGCCCATGTACTCTGCTTCTTCCTCAGCTGCTCAGGGTAAATGTGCCAGCCCTTCCTTGTTAGTCTTCAGCCTCTGCTGGTACCTGTTCTAACATCAGGCTCCTGCCCTCATTCTGCAGTGTACTGCTTAATGCTGTGCCTGTCTCATCACTATGTGCTGCGAGCACTTTGCTCCAATGCAGGTGCCTGTGGTCTTGCTGCTTCTCCTCTTCACATTACATCAAGACACACACACTCTTGGGCTTGCTTAGTGCCTCTGGGTGAGTTACAGGGGCTGACAGGGTTTACAAGAGATGCAGCAAAAGGTCTGTGCTCAAGGGGACTGAGGGCAGAAGGACAAATCCACTGCCTTAAAACAATGTGTGATTCAGTTGGGAAGGTTGGTGAGGGGCAGTCCTGTGACATCAGACAGGGGGAGATGAGGGGCCTCAGGACTGTGGAGGGTCTCTGGAAGAACAAAGGAGCAATACCAGCTCTCCTGAATCCTGCCTCCATACAGGAAGCCAGCAAACAGACCCAACCATACCCAACCAAATGTGTGCAAGTGTCCTGCCACATGTTTTCCTTACCTGGATAAGGAGTCAGGTAAGTTTCCAGAAATCTCTTGTGGTCATTGTAAATGGTTCGTGCCATACCGGGCCAGGCTTGTGAGATGCAAAGAGCTCCAGAAACGTCATTTTCCAGAAGAACATTTCCCTGTAAGACAGTTACATTTTAGTAACCATCTCTGACTTCGACAAGACAGGCTTAGTCTCTCCCAGCATACGTCTGCAACAAACTGCCTCCCATAGTGGGATGCAAAGGCCTCTCCAGGAAGACTGGCTGTCCCTGCCCAGCCCTGTCCTTCCTGGAAAGCTGTGCCAGGGAGCACAAACAGAGCCTCTCTTGTCAGGACAGTGCAAGCTAGACAACAACTCAACTTCTGCACTAGCTGGAAGAACAACTTCCCTGTTTGTCCCTTTCCAGTAAGGAGGTTGCTGTCCAGCAGAGATGAGCAGGAAAGACATGCTTACAGACTTCCACTCCCATTGGCAACTACACACTGCAAACACCTGGGGGAAAGGGGACTGAGCCAGTATCTGGACTGCAGGTTATAAACGTACCTTGTCATCCAAGAGGGAGGGGCTGATCCCAAAAAAGGGTCTCATAGCCATGCCTGGAAGGATTTCAGCTCCAGGATTAGAAGGACGGGGTGAGATACAGATGCCTCCTGTTTCTGAAGAAAAACTAATGCTCATCAAAGTCAGGAACAAGACGAATGCCAAGTAGCACTGCTTGGCCAAGAGTCTGCCCTGTCCCTTACTACACACTGCACAGGCAAGGGCTGGCTTTGCCGGAGAGCTGGGGAAGGAACTTTACAGAAGGATGGTTGTGCTCATTTAGTTCAGCAGGGATCTGTTGAGATGTACCCTTAAATCCCTATGTTTATCTGGGTTAGCTTTAAAGGCCATTTTTCTCTTTTATGTTTGGGTGCTCATGGGCCCTTACAGCCTTACTCATTCAAGACTGTCAGCAACAACCGCTATCACTTGGCCAGCAAAGCAACAGGTCACTCCTAAAGCCTGGGAGAGCAGAAGCTGGAACAAGGAATCATATGTATCTCACCAGTTTGCCACCAAGTGTCCACTACTGGGCATCGTGTCTCACCGACCACACGGAAGTACCATTCCCATGCCTCCTTGTTAATGGGTTCCCCCACTGCAAGGGGAAAGACAAGAGAGCAGAGCTGAAATAATGCAGTCTGGGATTCTCATGTGCTGCTACTCTTGGCCTTTGTGGGAAGAGGCACAACAAGATGTCCAAAGATTTGCTGCCCCAGCCCATGTTGCTGCACTTGCCTGAGCCAAGCAGTTTAAGAGAAGAGCGATCATACTTCTTCACCCATTCATCACCGTATCTCAGGAGCAGGCGGATGGCGGTGGGCGCCCCATAGAACTGGTTAATTCTTAACCTCTCTACTGTTTCCCAGTAGCGGCCTGGAGTGGAAACAGGGCCAGTAAACATCCATACAGGTCCTCCCAGCCCAATGCCAAGGCAGAGAAAGAAGAGGTGAGAGCAAAGGCTCTCCAGCACTGTCAGGACCCTCAGCCAAGTTAATTGTGTGGTGGGAAGGATGAAAGCAGTTCAGAGCAGCAGTCCCTTTTTCTTCACAGTTCTGCTACTGTTCCTTCTGCAGTGAGGGAGAGGGATTAATAGCTCCACCCCTGGAGAAGCAGCAGTGACTTCCTGGGCAGAGGAAAATACTCTTCCCCTTGGAGCTCTCTACTGGGCACAGCCCATGGACTACTGCTGAGGCAACAGAGCCTCTGCTGCTCATGTCCTGGCATCAAGGTACCAGCTCCCTGCCTGCTGTGGACCTCAGGGTGCTGTGGAATGTCCCAGCTTCCATGAGTCACCTCACTCACCTGGGTTAGGATAGACAGGAGTGCTCTCAAAAAGGACAGTGGTACCACCATTGCAGAGGGGGCCGTAGACCACATAGGTGTGTCCCGTGATCCAGCCGATGTCTGCCACACAGCCAAAGATGTCCCTGTCCTGGTAGTCAAACACGTACTGAAAAAGAAAAGAGAGACAGTGAGGGAATTCACCTGGGCCTGCACTCCTGGCAAGGGGCACAACAGGAAGCAGCGTACTCTCTGTCAGCCCTAATGTTACTGTGTTCTGTCTTCCTGCCACCCCTGCAGGGACACCTTCCTGCAAAGAGTTTTTTAAAAAAAAAATCAGAAAAAAAATCAAATTAATGTTAAAAAAACCCCAAAACTATGAAGATGCAGGAGACAGACACATAAAACAAACCTACATCCAAATTTTCTCTTTTCTAATGGAGAGAGATACAGCCTTTCTTTCCTTTTGCTGGTATCTAGACAAAGCTGATCCAAGTATCCTGTAGCATCACAACAGAACCTTCTGGGTAAGTAAGATGCCTCTGTACTTACATAACCATGTGGAAGGAGAGGAGTTGTAGGCAAGGGCAAAGTGGCAGAGGACTCCATGAGCCCCCTGTAGGCACTACTGGACTCCAGATGGACAGTAAACTCAGAACCCCTCAGCAAGGGGCCCAGCACAGGAGCAGTGAGGCAGGAAGCAGAGGGACCATGTGATGCCTTGGCCCAGAGCAACCCCAGCCTTGCCCACAAGAGCTGGAATCTCTCCGTCTCAGCTGGGTGAGTGCAGTGTTGTGCCTGCAGGCAGAAAGCAAAACAACTTCTTCCCACTGCCCCATTTATTCCTTGTGAGACCTTTGGCTGCAAGGCTGGAACATGAAGGAATGATGACTACTCTGTGCAGGGCAGAGTTGAGTGCTGTCATATTGGCAGCAATACAACCAGCTTCCTAAAGCACTCTTCATTTCATGTACTCAGTGCTAGGAAAGCTTCTAGGGGCCACTCTCCCACTGGCCTATCACTTCTTGCTGCCTCCTCTGATTTCTATGGTTTCAGACCTGCTCATTTCTTCCTGCAGCTCCCTGCTTTCATCACATGCTGTGGTGTGATCCAGCCACAAGTGTTCTGAGGTGCCATAATGGAAGCTTCTTTTGGTTCTTTTGTCTCTTTTTAGTGGAGCAGTGAATTATGGCAGCAGCAGTCTGTCCCGTCCAACTGAGGGATCTGAGTGTGTCAGCCCTGTGTCCAGGCTTTCGGTGCTTCTGGGAACTAACATGGCCACATGCTGCTCACTCCCTGCACTGCCATTCTGGAATGACAGCCCTGGCTCTTGCAAACCTACTCTGATGGTCTTGAGAGGGTCACCCATCACACTGGGCACAGCTTAGTTCACAGGAAAGGCGAGGGCTTCCACGCCTCTGGCACGCATCCCAGGAGGTATGGCCTGAGGCACTACTGGAACTGCAGTCATGCTCAGGAAGAGCCAGATCCAAAGCTAAGGGACTGTTCAGGTAAGAACTCCCCTTACATGGAACATCATACTGTGTTATAGGAATGCTCCTTCTAACCACTCCTACAGCCAAAGGCATCTTTGTGCTGAGCTCAATGCCCATTTATCTAAGTTTGCTTTGGGCATGTGTCATGGTTAAACGCTTTCCCCTTCCCAAAGATGACCCACACTCTTCTGATATAGACCCTTTGTCATAAGAGCACTCACCAGCTTTTACAGATATTGTCAGATGTGTTCCTCCCAGAAGCACTGCCTTTCATCTCCCACCTGAGCTGGGGTAGTTACACTTAGGAAAAGCCACAGTTTCTAGGAACCAATTGGCTTTTTCCTCCTAAGCCAGTAATATAAAATTACTCTTGCAAGGCTGAGCATCCTATCCAATGGTTGTGTCTAGTGTAGGACAAGAAGGTAGCTCAGAGCAGTATGCATCTGGGAGACCCTGCTATGGAGCCCTACCTGTAGCTCAATGTGGTCTGCTGGGGCTTCGAGGGCTTCCCAGAGGCTTTGCACTGGGTAAAGCATAATACTCATAATGCAACAAGGAGCATGTGTCTTCCCTGCTCTGCCTATGAACTGCTGGCTCATGAGCACTTTGTGGCTGGGATCCATTACCTTGTGTGTGAGAGCAGCAAACAGCAAGTAGCCAGCTTGGGAATGAACCAAGCCCTTGGGTTTGCCAGTACTGCCTGATGTGTAGAGAAGAAACAACATGTCTTCACTGTCCATGACAGCAGGCTCACAGCATGCCTCCTCCTTCATCATCTCCTGCAGGAAAGAGCACAGCAGTTCTCTCAGGGTCTCACAGCCTCCCCTGTGTTCTCCCCACAACTGCTTGTGCAGCTCTCTCCCAAGTCTCCCTCCCCTCTGAGCACCTGTGCCAACCTGCTCCCCTCACTCTCCAGAAGAAGTGCACAACAGGGGCTCACCTGTTCAGAAGTTGTACTCCATGCTGGCAGCCTAGCCACCCTGTGTGCTATGGATAACAGGCACATGACAGCCGCCAGCAGACCCACGTGTGACAGTGTGGTGGCAATCCAAGGCTGGATTCACAAAGTAGCAGCCCATGTCTCATGTGTTTCTAGGCCCCTGTCCACCCTGCTATGTGCTCTGGCTTGCACTGCCTACCCCTGACAGTACAGGGCTGGTAATATGGGAAGACACACCAGCTGCCCATCCTAATGGCTACTGGAACTGTCCTGAACTTGTGTGCAGCTCTGCCACTGCTGCTGTGGGACAATGTCCCCAAATTCTGTCAATGCCAGCAAAACTGCCATGGCCAGGCAAGATCCTCTCTCCACCCAGCATCTCTGCATCAAGAACAAGAACTTTTGCCAGGCAAAGTGTCAAAATTGCTGGGCAGCCTCTCACCTCTTCCAGGGGCACATCTAGAGCTGTCATGGGAACCTTGCTGGTGGTCCTCATAGAAACCAGAACCCGTTTCACTCCAGGGCACTGCTTCACAGCCTGGTCCACTGTCTTCTTTAGCTCAATAATCTTGCCACCTCTTAGCCCCTGGTTCACTGTAATCACCGTCTCTGATTGGGCTGCAGAAGACAGAAGAGCCACATAAGCAACTCTGCCCCTCTCCAGCAGTCACAGAGCAATTTGGCTCTACCATGACCTTTCACCTCTCCCTCTCTCTCTCTCTCCCCCAGCCCTTAGTTCTCATGTCCTTCATTTAGCAAAAACAGCAGCTTTGCATCTTGGTTTCCCATCCATTTCTGCCTGTGTTGCATCCCCCTACAGGAGACATTGTAGCCCAGTCCTTCAGTCCTATGGATGAAAGAGAAAACCTGTTCATCCCATGGGCTGGAAGATATTTAATGAGCTCATGCAATTTATTGGGTTGCTAGTACCTGCTCCATGACTATACATAATGCCAGGATACCCTCAGAGAGCCCAGGGAGTTTCACTCAGAAAACCTTTGCCATTGACATAACCCTGATTCCCCCTGAGCTGCTGAACCAATAAGCTCAGCACTGTCCCCCAAGGGAAATACGTCGCTGTTACCCACTGCCTCTTACCATCCCGGATCCTGTCAGCAAGAGAATCTGCACTGAAGCCAGCGAACACCACAGCATGCACGGCCCCGATGCGGGCACAGGCCAGCATGCTAGCCACTGACAGTGGGCACGGGGGCATGTAGATTGTCACTCTGTCACCCTGCTTCACCCCTTGCCGTTTCAAGGTATTTCCCAGGCGGCACGTTAGCTCCAGCAGTTCCCTGCCCAAAGAAGCAATGACACAGTTAGAGACTTTCTTGCAGATCTTACCTGCGTGCATAAAGATGGGGGGCCTCAGAGTCATAAGGACGCAGCTTATATGCCTACATACCCTAACCCTCCTCACCATGGGAGAGCTGTAAAAATCAGTGGGAAGAAAAGAAGACAGTCTCTAACATTTCTGACCACTATTTCTGGAAAAGACATACATTAGAATGATTTCTGTGCAACAACAGCCACTGGCAATTCCTCTGGCTCAGCAAACCCACAACACCTCAGCTGACTTTCTCAATGATAGTCTGTACATTTCTTACGGACCTGTACAACCAGTGTGACACACTACCCTGCACAGCTGGAGGCTACATGTGAGAAGTTAGATATCTTTCTACAAAACAGAGTCCCATGCTTTGCTAAAGCTGAGGTCAAACAAGAACAAACTGTAGGAAAGCAGTGAGCAGGAAGATGTCTCTCCCAAGAAGTGTCCCTTCCAGAAACGTAGCTTGGCTATGAGTCATTTCACGGAAGGGCTCTCCATGCATGGGGATTAGTAGGGGTGGCTGGTCATGTTTGTCATGTGAGGCCTGAATTTAAAGAGGACAGAGGGACTTGTTTGGTGTGCAGAGGGATTTAAGTGAATTCTGTGGCAGTGACTCAGAAAGCAGGCAATTTAAGCTGGAAGGTGGGGGCCCCAGACGAACCTAGCAGAGCTGGAAAGGCAGCCCCCCCAGAGAGCCAAATCCAGAAGCACTGCTGACATGAGGATGAACATGGGATTTCTCAACACATTTGCAGCTGTGAATTTGCCTTGCTCACAGATCACTTATCCAGAAATTTCAATAACAGGAACCTGACTGGGAAGGGACATGTGTGACTTTCCTGTGTGTCTACAAGCATTTCCATGCTGCCCCAAGGGACTTATATCTACTTCCCCAGCTGAGCAGGGACTCCTCAGGGCCCAGAAGATTTAATCAGGGACCAGGGTGAAGTTTCAGATTAGCACAAGCAAGCCAACAGCTACAATACTCTGGATCTTTGTGAAGGGATGCTGCATTCCCTCACATGACAGACAACAGCAGATCGGCCCTGTGCAGTGTTTGTGCATGCTACAATATGCCTCTCATATGCTGAGAGGTAATTACTGACCTGTATGTCACCCGTACCTCCTCTCCGGGTTCATCCTTCTCCCAGATTAAGGCCACTTTGTCTGGGGCTACATGGACGTGACGGTCCAGACAATTCACTGGAAAGGAAAACCCAGGATCATGGACAGAGTAAGTCTCAGTATCTCTTACCTCTTATAAAGCCAGCACTGGCAGTCCCATTTTCAGGTCAAAGTCAGGGCTGTGTGTGAGTCTTCTCAGCATTAACCTTGGGCAACCTTTGTGGATACCAGCCAGGAGATCACAAGCACCACCCCAAGTCTGTTATGCTCCTCGCCACTCCAATACCTACCAATCCCCACTAGCAGCTTCCTCCTTAACTGTGACCTCACACAGTCCAGAGCAGACAACACCTGAAGTCCCTTTGGAGGTCACATCCTCAGTGCCCTCAGAGTGCTGGCAAACATTAACTAAGCCATCACTCCACCCAGCACTGCCTTGCAGCTGCCTCTGGGGTGAACTAGGGCAGTTTTTTAGTGGTGGTGCTCCTAAATAACAAATGTAGGGCAAAGTGAAGCTCTGCACTGGAAGGCTGTAGAGTGCATTTGTCCAAGATGGAAAAGAGCCAGGGTAAATAAACAGAGCACAGCCCCTGGCTTTCCAGGGACATTGTAAGCTGAGACTTTGGCTGCAGTTCTTCCATGTAAAGTTTCCCACATTGCTGGCAGCTGCAGTTTCCTCAGAAGCTTTGTCCTACTCTCTGTTTTCCTTAAACCTGCTAAAGTCATGGGATGATGCAGCAGCCCTAGTTTACATACCAACTTTTTTCTACTGACCGTTTGTAATTTTCCAGGAGAGAAAGAAATGCATATAAAAGGAGAAAGAGTAAGATGGCAAATCACAAAGGAAAATAACTCTTGCTCTCTTTCTCAAATAGATTACGTAAGATCCGATTTTCTCAGAGTTCTGTCTCATATTTTGAATGGGACAGGGACCAACAGCACTGTGAGCAGGACACAGTGTCACCAGCCTCTCTGTCTTCCCCTGATAGCCTCCTAAGACAATTGCCACAGTCCACAGAAGAACCTCCCACTACAGCAGTGACAGTATGGTTCATTTCTCCTGTATTTTGCTTTCTAAAGATACATCTTGCTTTCACTGAGCAGGAAAGACCTAGAACAACCCTGCCTGCTGAATGCACAGGGTTCAGTGTTACTGCCTATGGTCTTGCAGGACAGGGTGCTGCATTGCTGTGGGATCCACAGGGGTTGAGGGAGAGCAACCCAGTCCCCAGCACACACCAATCCAGCTGCAACCTCTCCAATGAAACACAGTTGCTTTCTTAGGGCCAGCCACAACCTTACATTACAGCTACTGCAGGACCAACTGAACCTATTGGGGATCCCCCTCTCTCCAGACCTTTAACTCTGTGCTCTTCTGATACATTTCCAGGGCTGAAGTCACACATACAGAATCACCAGCAGGCACTTGGTACAATCCCACGTCCATCTCCTTCCTTACCTGTCACATTCAGCTGCCCACCCAGGAACCAGGAGACTCTGCCCTGGCACAAGTCACAGTCCTGGACAGAGTGGAAGGGGGTGATCCAGGTGAGCCGGCTCCTTCCTAGTGTTCCCCAGAAGATGTCACTCTGCTCCACTGACACCTTGTACAAATGTTGGTGGTCCTTGGGTCTGGGGAAGGCGACAGCTTCAGGCATGTAAGCAGTGAGAGTCCCGTGGCTCCAGGATCTGGCAGCCACCAGCCCAGAGGGGCATCTGGGAGCCTGAGAAAGAGCTTTGAAGCAGCAGGTCCTGGCCAGCAGCCTGGCCATCACTGCAGGGTACCTGCCTCTCACTGAGGAGATGGATGCCTGCAGCCCTCACAGCTGCTTGGGACACCTGGCCCAGGCAAGACTCAGGCCCCTGTGGAAGGTGGGGCTACGTTGTCCTGGGCTGACTGGACACAAAGCAGCTCTCTCACACAGAGAGCCCAGGCACCCTGTCTGCCGTGCCTTGTTCCTCTCCTCCTCTCTTCTAGAGCACTATGGGAAGAAAGAAATTCAATCACTGTAAGGGAGGGGAAAGGGGTGGGCTGTAGAAATATTTGACTGAAAATAACCTTCATGCTAATCTGAGTTCTGACAGCAGTTCTTGAACAGGAGCCAGGTTAAACGTGTGCCTGGGCTCTCCTCAGGGGCCAAGGTGCCTGGGCCAGGCTCCAACAGCATGCTCGTTCTTTCCTAGGGCTGCACTCCATCCCCAGACCCCTCTGTTTCATCCCCACTCGCCTCCCCCACACCTCCGTCTACTTATCACCATCCCCACCCTTGCCACAGCACTCCCATTGCATCCCACAGTTCTCTGCTGGCCACAAAGGCACCTTGGGGCAGGTCCTGTAAATCTTAGGACGATGGACATGCTAGTCATGAGTGACAGGACTATCCCTTCCCAGAATTAATGCCTATTGCTGGCAGAGCCACTAGCCTGTGGTGGGCCAGGGAAGGTTTTTCTCACGTGGCTGTCAGCTGCAGGAGAATATTGCATCCCATCCCACCTTTCTGCTGGGTGGCTGCCAGAGCTGTCCCCTCTGGCAGGTTGGGCTCTCTGCCTCCTCCCAAGCACTACAGACTGGCTGTACCACCAGCTGGGCTGGGAGCACTCAGTGAGGCCATGGTGGAGCAGCTGGGGGTGGTTTGGCATGAAGCACTGCAGCCCATCTCCTCACGCTGAGACCTCCCACCACCCACCGCAGCAGAGCTCAGCTACCTCCCTGCCTCCAAACAGCAGACTTTTCTGCCTTTCTTTCCATCAGGGCCTATATGAGTAGGTTTTTTAAGGTAGAATTTAGAGGATTCCTTAATGTCATAGACCAAATTCCCTTCTCTTCCTAGGGGGCACAAGAGAAGAGCAGAAAAAGGCTCTTCCTGCAAGTAGGGTAAAACCTAAAGAATCAGGCAGGCACACCTAAAGAATCAACAGTAAAGATGACAGGGTTAGATTTCCCTTTTCTCTTCAAAGTCCAACACCACTCACAATCTGTGGAGCTGGTATGTTTGGTAAACAGGCTGGACACCAGTGAGGGAGACAGGCACTATTTCCTATCAGGTACACTCATCCCAGACCACACACCTGTTTTGTGTCAAAACTGCCCCGAGCTTGGTGGGAACCTACAGGGGCACTGTCCCCCTGAAAAAGCACAGTCCTTTGGGCTTACAGCCCCTCCACAACGCCAGGCCCAAGCAGCCTCATTGTTCCACAAGTCTCTTATTTCCTACGCACACCTGCTCTGCCTCAGCATATTCCCTGTCCCTGGAAGACACTAGTTTTTCCCACCAGACTATTCCAGGTCCTCTTAGCGGTGCAGGTAACTCCTTGCCTGCTGCGGTGGTTTAACAGTCTGGTTTTCAGTTAGGGGGAGGCCCCGGACTGCAGCCCTGTGGGGACCCGGCAGAGCCAATCAGCTGCCTAGTTTGAAGAGCCAATCAGCTGCCTAGTTTCGAAGATTGACACCCGGTTAAACCACTTAAAAAGAGCTGAACCCGCCTCCGTGGAAAAGAGCCGTTAAAAGCCAACAAAGCCCGGGAAAAGCCAGCCTGGCTTCCAGCCTTTGAACAGCTTCGCGGCTGGGCCGGCTCTGCATGGCCAGATTGGGCCAGGCCGCTCCGGGCTGTGGCGCTGGACCCTTCCTGGGAAGCTTGCCGGACTCCATCCCAGTGGGGCTGAGGCCCCTTCCCAGTGGAGCCCGCTAGTCATTTTTTTGCTGGCGGTGTTGCTTGGGGGCCATCCCAACTCCAGGGGCAACCATGTGGCCAGGGCCAGTGCCAGGAGTGGCCCTGCAGTTGGTGCTTGGGGCGACCCTGAGGCCAAGAGTGGCCAGGGCTGGGAGTGGCCACCACCATCCTGGGCCAGGAGTGTGCACATGGCTCGCAATGAACTTTGTTTAGCGACTTTTAGCCAGCCATGCTGCGGTCAGAAGGACAAAAACAGCAGCAGCTTTTCTTGTTTCCAGCACTCTACATGAAGAAAAATGCTGAAGTGGAGCCGGCACAGCTCGCACGGTGTCAGCAGAGACCCCATGAGTAGCAGCAAGAGGCACAGCGAGCGATTCGCCCATGCACAGCCTGGATGAGAGCAGCCTTTCAGCACTGCAGAACTCTATAAAACTGTTTCAGTTCATAAAGCTTGAGAACAAATGAACACCAATTCTCTCCTGAATCAGTGAAAGGAAAGGATGAAGACACGTAGAGAAAATAACATGGGACGCTGAGGTCAGTGAAGAATCAAATTCTAGATGAGAGGGAATTGAGAAGATGCCTTAGTCTTGTGCTGAAATTATTTTGTAAGGCTATGGTGAAGATATGTCAAATATATCAGACTTTGGTTTTTCCCTGTAATTCATGGAATGCACTGGGGGGGATGTAGCATTCTAACTATAGCAGTGAGCAGAGGCATCAGTGTTGAAGTAAGCAGATGTTGCAGCAGCTGTGATCCAATGAGAATCTTGAACAGAGCGAAATGAGAAACCTTGCCCCAGGAAAAGAAAGAAGAAAACCTCTGTTCCCAGAGACAGACGAAAAGAACTTGTGCTTTTATGCTAGAACAGCTCATCCTTAAAATAGTACCCCATAAGTTGACATGGCCCGCGAACACAGCTGTGGAAAAGCTGCAAGAGATGGGAAGGACTTTACAATTGCAGATTTCCAGGCGGCTGCTATTCATGGAAATGAAAAACCACAAGGAAACTGTTTTTTGTGGAGAAGTCTCCATGGCATGACAAGAGAGACTCCTCTCCCTAAGAGAACTCAAGACTATTTTAGAGGTGGTAAACTGACTGAAAGTCCCAAGTTTTGTCTCTTTATGTTGTCAGTGGGAAAGGAAAGAAGGTGTGGGGGGAGGAGAAGTGTTCTGAAGGTTTATTCTGATTTTCTTATCATTTTTCTCTTAATTCCGTTAATAAAATTTTCTCTATACCCTTGAAAGTTTTGGGCCTGTTTTGCCTTCCTCCTAATCCATATCTCGCAGCAGGACATGTGTAAATAATTCTAGTGGGTACACTGGCATTTAGCCAGCCCTAAACCCACTACACCTGGTAACTCAGAATAGGCTTCCACTGCTCTGGAATTGGAGCTCATCTTGCTGGAAATCCCATGGGTGCCCTTGTGTGTCAATCAGCTGCCCTGGTTGCAGACCTGCAGACTCCCACACTTGCAGTGTCTGGCTGCTGCCTCAGCTCCTCAGGCCAGCAGGACCCTGCAGCCTGCTCTGTTCCTGGCAGAGGCTGAGCCTGCCTGGAGGTCTGTCCAACTCTCTAAACCAGAGCACATGTGCTATGGGATGACCCAAAGCACCAGGGCTGCTCTGGGTGCTGAAGTGACTTGTTCTCACTTCTCATACAGTTGTATGCTGTAACTTCTGCTCCAAGTACAAGCACACCACTTTCAGTTTTGTATTTCACTGCAGAGAGAGTCCCAAGCCCCATCTCCTCCATGCCTCGGTGGGGAGGAAAGTGCAGACCTCTGGGCCACTTTGGATCTCTTACCTCTCTCTGGCTACACTGTGACATCCAACTCCCTCTCAGCTTTGGCTGAACGTGCCCTCCTTGAACATTGGTGACTGGAGTCATACACGGTATTCCTGTTTAGTTTTATTCTTCTTCGTATTTTTACAGAAAATGGCACATAAATCACAGATGCTGGATGACTAGAAGTTGTTACAGCTCCATATCTCAAACACCTCAATACTGAATTATTTTCTCACTGTATATACATTATTTACACTCCATGGGCTATCATCTAACACATCAAACGATGGGGGGGGGACGACAAAGACAAACAGGGGTTGGATGACTGGGCTTAACCCTTTGATGGAAGGAAAACAGTAGCTCTGGGAAAAGAGTGCTCACAGCTGAAAGCAGGACAGAAAGGGCCACCTGGAAGTCACTGTCCTACAGCTTTTGGAGGGGGAATAGTGCTTTACTGGGATGGGAAGGTGATGGTACCATGGAGTGAGTTTGGCTGTGTGGGTCTGCATGTGCTCCTATGGGATGTATGTACATGTTACAGGGTGTGTCAGGGTGGATGTGCATGGCTGTCATTCCCTTTAACACTCAGAGGGTGAACTGGACAAATTTAATTCAATAAATACATTAGGTGGATGTTGTTGTCTCACCTGGAATAATGTATTCAATAAATAAATTCACCATTCATCCCCTCTGCAGGGGTGTAGGGTTTTGGTGTTTAGGGCAGAGTCCAGACCCAAGTGCCCAGCCCTGCAGGAGCCAGTGAAATGGGCTGGGGTCAGCTCAGGGTGCCAGGTGGGACCAGGGTATCGTGCTTGTGGGCTAAACCTGCCTCTCCCTGCCAAAGAGAGGCAAAATATAACTGCTCTTAAGCTGCAGTCCCTTCCCAGCAGACCTCAGTGCTGGGCAGGGAGAGATGGGTGGAAGGTGCAAACCACCCTAGATGGATGGCCATTGTTTTGTGCAAGCACTGCCATGGGCTTGTCCTGCTGCAGCCTGGGACAGAGGCAGAGGTGATGGCCAGCAGAAGGTGGCATGTCTGCCTGGGACACGGTGGGACAGGGCGCAAGGGGAAGGGGCCTGGGCAGCACTGGGCAGAGATGTATACCAAGGAGAGGCATGGCAGCAGGGAACAGGCTTGCTTCAGGTTGGCAAATGGGGTTTGGGGCTGCAGCAGAAGGAAAAAGCCCCAGAGCTAGTCGTGAGGCTGAAGGGACCAGAGCCTTAGTGTCATTGGTGGCAGTGATGAGGTGACATTTCCCGGTCCCCCAAAAGGAAGGGGTGGGGGGTTGAGGAAGGCCTGGTGGGGTGGAGGAGCAAGGGGCAGGGGTATGCTTAAGGGGAGCAGGCAGTGGGCATCCCTGCCAGGCAGCCCCAAACACAGAGACCAGGGCCCCTCTCCCTGGCAGGGGTGGCCGGGGGCACCTGGCAGTCCAAGGGGTAACATGGCCCCCAGAGGACACAGTGTCTGTCGGGGCTGGCTTCTGCCACCTCTCTTCTCCCTAGATCAACTTCTCCTCCTTCTGCGATGAGTTCAACTTCTCCGTCTGTCTCTCATCCTCTGCCACCGCCGCCTCCTCCCCTGTCTCCGGCTTCCTGCCTGGGGCTGGGGTGTCCCCGGCAATGGTCCCCAGGACTTTGGTGCTGTGCTCCTGAGCTTTGGCCCTGAGGGCAGCAATGCTGTTTTCTCTCAGTTCCTCCTGGGAAATGGTGGTTTTGGGATCAGGACCCCTTTCTTCTTTGTCACCTTTGTCAAGCTTGGGCAGGGCCTGGCGCTCCACCTCTGTCTTCCTCCCCGCCTCAGCCGCTGCCTCCAGAGACTTTTTGTGCATCCCTAAAAAGAATTGTTGGTATTCGGGTTTAGAAAAGCGCCTGGGCATGGGAAAGCCATCTTGAACTGAAAACAGCAAAGATAAAGAGAGGCCAGAATTAAGGAAAAGCAGAAACCCTTGCTTCACACAGCAGTCACGGTGAGCCACTCGCTCTGGCCCCCATGCGAGGGCAGCCCAGGCAAGGCAGCTGCCTTCTGGGGCAGCCCAGCATCTGTGGATGGTGGCTGGTCCCAAAGGTCTATAATTACTCTCCCCTTCATTTCTCTCTGTGAACCTGAAGCTAACTGGTTCCTGGAGATGAGGGTCTCAGACAGCAGCATAGTTGCCTGAGCTTCACTGAGACTGGGGAGGGAGATCCCTCCATTAGGAGGGATATTTCTATTTCTGTATCAAATCACAACCACCTTTCTGCCTCTCTCCATTTCACACAGACAGAAGGACAGGACAGCCCATTGTCAAGATGTCAGACTCTACTTCTGGGGCATATCCAGCCTGGAAGGTCAGAAAGAGGGAAGCAAAGAACAGGAGTGTGACAGGGTAGCTGCTACCTCCATGTTTCTTTCCCCCATAAAACCAAGGGAAACTTGGACAAACCCAGAGCATTTGGGAGTCCTAGCACCCCACCCAGCATCACAGGGCTGGAGGAGTGAGATTGGGATGACCTCCTGCCTTGGGCAAGGATTGGCGCCCCTACTCCAGAGCTGGGCAGGAAGGATGCTTGAGCCATGGGAAGTGAAGGTTAGCACCAGCCTGAGCATGTGGGAAAATCTGTGTCCCAGCCAGATTCTGAAGGTCATGATCCAAGGTCCAGCAGGAATTTGGGATTAGTGGTCAAACCCTATTGACAAGGGGCATTGGCAGATAGAGGCATCAAGTGTGACAGAATGTGGGGACCTGCTGCCCTTCACCTGTTTTCAACATGACTCTGATTTCTTCCTTCCATCCCTCTGTCTCTACCCATTTGCCATCCCCCATGAAATTGGCTGGTCTCTTACCCAGGAGCCAAGGGGCACAGGACTCCATGATGCCATCCTTGGCAGACTTGAGGATGGATTCAGGCAGCGGGATGGAGTGACGCACCATGGCACCGTAGAGCCCGTACTCAGCCATCACACTGCTCCTGCCCCAGCACTTCTCCCTCTTCCGCCATTTGGCTCGGCGGTTCTGGAACCAAACCTGGAGCAGGCGACAAGGAGGGACATACTTTCTGTGCATGGAGAAGGCATGCCAGACCCCTTCCCACATGGGAACATGCATGTACTTCTCCAGCATGATGAAAGCATGTTTATTCCAAAGGCAATACAACCTCTTCCCCCGTGCAACAGACATTGGGTATCTCCCTCCCTCCCTTGAAGGAGTGGTGAAGGCCAAGTGTGAAAGCAGGTCCCATCCCTCTCCACATGATGTAATTAATTTGCCATTGCAACGTCTTTTTTCTAGTGGCTTTTGGCTCTCGTGCCTGGGAATTTCTTTTATTATTTACTGTGTGTCTGAGCAGCGGTACAGGGCTGCAGGCAGCGGTGCCTGCAGAGAGGGCTGGGATGGGGTTGGCTGCTCAAAAGAAGGGGGAAGCTGCTCTGTGCGCTTTGGCCTGAATTCCCAGTTTGAAAAACCCCTCATCTTCTCAGAAATTGGCAGAATAATCTCTGAGCTGTGACCTGGGGGGCAGTGAGCAGAGAGGCGGGCAGCAGTGGCAGGGAGGGGGTGATACTCGCAGAAATCTATTAGTGCTCTCTCTCCGATTTCCATTCCTCTTGTCTCCCTCACCCTCCTCCCTCCCCGGCTCCCCTCCCTTCCCCCCCTCCCCGAGCAGAGGCATCAGCTTTAGATGAAAAATTGCTTGAGGTCTATTCAGAAGGAGGCAAAGGAAGAGTCAGCCCCAGGGGCAGCCCAGGCCTGATTGAAAAATAAGTTAATTTCAGTTTGAATCGATAGGCCTCAGGCACTGAAATATCACGGGAAATTAAAGCAGCTGGTCCCCAGGGAACCACACCATTGACCTGCGCTAATTAATGCCATGGAGTTACCGGGCCCCTCTCCGAGAGGCAGTCCCTCCCTCCCCGTGGACACCCCAAACACCTCCTCATTTAACTAATTAGACTCACAGAAAATTGGGTGTTAATTTGTTTAGGATTTTTTTTTCTTTTCTATTTTTTTCCCTCCCTTTCCCGGAAAGTACACGGCAGAATGGAAATGAATGTCGGGGTCTCGCTGGCAGATGGATGCTCGGGGTCACTCCGCAATCTTCTCCGACTTGATTGCTTGATTAGGTCGTTAGCACATTAAAAAAAAAAATTGCTTGCCGTCTGGCGCTGGCCTGATGAGTGGGATGAGGCGGGAATCGCCTGGGTAATTTATCTTTTTATACTGCAAAGAATTTGATTTCAATCTGCAGATATATGGAGGTGCCTTTGACACCTGTTTAACATTACAGAGCTGACAGCTTAACCCTCTCTTGTCCCCACTACTCGTAGCTGTGGGGAAGCTCTGGGGGTCTGTGCCAGCCCCCCAGCATCAGACTGATGCCACAGAGTGATGTCCTGGTCTCAGGTGGCCAGGCAATACCACCTCTTCTACCTTTGCAGAGGAGAACTGCCCAGCACTCGTAGCAGGGACAGAGCTGCAGGGTAGGCAGGTGGGTGGCTTCCTAGCACTGATGACAGCCACCCTTGGCCATTCCCAGGAGCCCAGCCAACCTGCTCCCCCAGACAGCTCTGTGGAATGGGTGGGGTGGTGGTCCCACTGGCTGTGATCCCAGCTTCTCCCAGCAGAAGACACTCTGTGCATGTCAGAGAGGATTTTACCAGGCAAAGGAAGTAGGCTGCTTCACCACATGCCACCTCCTCTGCATGATAAACAATCTGATTTACACTTTCATACTTCCAATCTGTAACCCCTGGACTGTGGATGGTTGCAAATCCTCCAGGGCCTAAGCAAAGACCCTCAGGAATGCAGATCTTCCTCTCTTTGCCCTCTCCTCCACACCTGTGTGCAACATGGGTTTGCTTGGCTGTGCAGTCAGCAGGATGCTGGCAGAGGGTCTCACTCCAGGTCATGCACTCCTCCCCATTCCCAGAGTGCAAGGTGCAGAGCTGCAGGTGCCTCTGTACTGATGCTTTTACCACTTACCCTTTCTCTTCCCTCCTGCCTTGATACCCCTATCATATTCCCACATGCCTCATGCTCCTCTTCATTTGCCCTGGCCGGGTCTCAGCCTGCCCCAGCACTACCCACTGCCACTAAACCTGCTACCCTGGAGCATCCCCTTTTCCACGGCAGTGTTATGCAAATACTGGAGGCAGCAGAAGCTTTGCCAGCTGGCAGTGCAATTTTGACTAGAGCTGGTAGAAAATATTCAATCAAAAAATGCTGATTCAATCACACAGAAAAAACTGTGTCCAGCCAGTGGAAGTGTAATCAAAATTATCTATAGCTTTCTTGTGAATGCTGTATTTTAATCTCAGCTGCCTAAGACATGCAAAACGTATGCTTTAAAGCCAAATGAGAAAATCAAAATTGCATCAACATCTCAGTAAGATCATTCTGAGATTTCCAAAACAAATTTTTGTCATTTGGTGGGAATTTCTCCTTGGTTTTCATTAGGAAAAATAAAAGTTTGAAATCCCAGAATGTTTAGCAGGACAGAAATCAGGAAGACTGACCATCTTGCTTTAATACCAGCAACCATATCTTCATCTGAGGCATGAAATTAAGTGAAATCAATGGTGCTCAATACTGAGTATTGTTGGGATCAGATCCCAGTCAAGCACCTCTGTCACAAGCTCATTCTGAGGAACACTGGGTGAAGAGCTCCAGCATGGCACTGGCAGCCCTCATGCCATTTCAGATCAGCAGGATTGTCCCCTGTGTCCTGTTTTCATGGTTTTGCCCTCATTCAGATGGCTCCATCAGTGGGGCTTTCATTTATGAGATCTCAGCAATTTCTTCAAATTTATTGATGTGTTACCAAAATTTTCACATGCCTTGATTCTGAGCTGAATTACACAATGATTTTAGTAATTCACAGGTATTTTCAGCTGAATTGGTACATCAGTCACAATATCCAAATATGCAGTTATTTATTATTGGCACCCCACTTTTCTGGGAGAGGGTTTCACCCTTACACTTTATTCACCTTACACATCTCTTGTGGTTTTTGAATTCTTTGGCTGCTTATTGTCCTTGTTTGGAGATATCTACTCTACAGCTTCCTCTGACTCTTTGAGATTTGGTCTGCTTCTAACAATGTCTAGGTTTGTGCACATTTCCTCTTGCTCCTTCCCACCCCATGGATTGCTCGGCTTTGTGAAATGCTTTACTTACATTGCTCTGTGCTGTGCACTTCCTTCTCACTTGTTTTCATCTGGTTCTCTGTTGCACAGCCCAGAGCATGGTGAAAAGAATGTGTTTCTGCTTCCACACCTCATGGGCAGTGGTGAAAACTTCTGATTAATTTTAGATTGAAGCATGTCAGGTGTTTGTGCAAACCTGTCACGACGTTATGTGCAGAGGTGTCTTTTGAACCAATATGTTACACCCCGAGAAGTTTCACATCTCTTTATTTTTACACAAACCTCCTTTGTGAAACCTGGGAAGCCTATCCTACAAAAATGGACAATGGAGAAAAGTGGGCAGGTTTGTCATGCAGTACTGCAAAGCCTTATAAATGAGAATGTTTCTAACTTAATCATCACCCAGTTCTCACCTCCATTGCCCACTGCCAAAAAAGCAATAAAAGTTCAGGCACTCCATACTTGACTACAGAGTTGCAAAGGTTTTGGAGTGGGAGTTCTGGAGTGGGAGTTCTGGAGTCAAGACAGGCAGGGATAATCTTGACAACTTCTGCCTCTGAATCACAAATGACAACTGATACTTCAGATTACTGATGATGCAGAAGAGCAAATTGTAGGAGGAGAAATCTCTCATTTTGCAAGGGGATGTGAGATTTGACACATCCTTGTTATCCACATTCATCATATTAGTTTGTTTACCTAATCAGTTCCTGAAACATTGTTTGCTAAAGAGAGAAATCTCCCTGAGGTTGGCCATAATTCAGAAATCTGAATTAGCAAAGGAGGGTCTTTTAAAACATCTGTGGTGTTCCTGTGTATTGTTTCTGTTTTGTTTCAACCTAAAAGTTTCCATAGGTAACACTCATTTTCCTGGCAACTACTTTCCAAGCTAGGGCACAAAGACAGGAGAATTGATATTGGAATTTTTTCTTATTAATATTAAATATATATATATATATATATATATATATATATATATATATTTCCTGCCCAATAATTCCTCATTAATAAAGAAAAATTCCAAGCTTGGTAATGGTGAAATTTTGCTTCAACAAATCTCTCATCCTGCCTTTGGTGTTCCAACAGGGGCATTTCAAGGAGTGAGGTTTGTGGAGCACAGGCCAGTCCCAGTCCAGAGCAGCACAAGCTGAGTGTCCACTAGATGGCCACAGACAGATGCACGTCCACACCTGCGGACACACCGACACGGACACACCGACACGGACACACGGACACACCGACAGGGACACACCAACACGGACAAAATGACACGGACACACCGACACGGACACACCGACATGGACACAATGACACGTACACACCAACACGTACACACCAACACGGACACACCGGCACGGACACACCGACA
>NC_031774.1:38677274-38778898 GCF_001522545.3 Parus major | reverse complement strand
CACACCGACAGGGACACACCGACAGGGACACACCAACACGGACACACCGACACGGACACACCGACACGGACACACCGACAGGGACACACCGACACGGACACACCGACACAGACACACCGACACGGACACACCGACACGGACACACCGACACGGACACAATGACATGGACACACTGGCATGGACATGCCGACACGGACACACCAACAGGGACACACCGACACTCCAGCACTCTGCCAGGCTGCAGGGAGCAGCTGCACACAGCTGTTGGCCAAGCAGCACCTAAAGCAAGGGGCAAAATGGCAAGACCCCCAGAGTCACACTGAGGCCATCTCCCCAGCACATGGCCAGGCAGGTGAGTATGTTCTTTGTCTGTCACTTCCACACTTGAAGCACTCTGGGAGGTCGAGCCGCAGACCAGACAACACCTCCAGCTGCCCTCCATGTCCAGGGCCCTGTTGTCATCTCAGTACTCAGTTCCTCCTGACAAATACACCTCTCCCTTCCTACCTCCTCCCTCTCCAGCCCAAGACTTAACAATGGCAGTGGTCAAACTTAAAACCTCTTCTGAAAAAACAGTGATATCTTCATCCTCATATCAGACAGCACCTGTGGCCCTGGCTGAGTTCAATCTGAAGGTGTGAACACTGCAAAGGACGGCTTCATATCTTGCTTGGAGCATGTCCCCACCACACCCATGACCACTGGGGCTGTATAAGGGACTGGTATGAGATCATGAGGTCTGACTGTGCCCTGGGGCTTCCTCAAACCCCTCCCTTTTAGCAATCACTACAGAAAAACTTCCTGACTACTGGTGGAGACTGCACCACTTGTGTAAGCCTGGAAACAGTTTATTGCTGTTTTTTCAAATGTAACATCAAAGTTATTGGTACTGTTTATGGTGACATCACTTTCTATGGCTGGTATAAAGTGGTTATGAAGTTAAATGAGAGCAGTAAAGGTTGCACATGGGCTGCATGGCTGATCGCAGGACTCATCATCCCTCTTCTTGCTAAACACTGGGAAAGAGCTTGCTGAACTCACTTTAGAAAGAGCAATTCCTGTACACAGCATAGCAAGAGCCCTTCCTGGTAACAGCTGGAGTTGTGTCTGACCCACTAATAGGTCCAACCAGAGATACAAGCTGAGCTGTGAGACAGCGCTCATCCCTCTTGAGTGAAGCCATAATGATGCATCCAAGCTTGGGTCTCCTCTAAGCTAAAAGCATAACAGGGCACCCATTTGAATACGGGCATAATCGGCACACAGCAAAAATGTACACAATATTACCATGCCATCAGTCCTGCAGGCCAGGCCTGTCTCTGAATCCTGCTCTTGAAAGCACTACATGGGCCAAGAATAACTGTTTGTTGCAATTTATCTGACTTATGCAACCAAAGCTATAAAATCCCACTTGACCAGGAAATATGTCTTAAACTGTGCTCCCTTGGTAAATCTGGGGGTTTCACCTGACCTCATGTGGCAAAAATATTTTTTTTTTCACTTCTTGTAACCTTTCAAAAGCAAAGAGCTTCATTTGCTGCAGGGATCCCATCTTCCCCAAAGAAAAACAAGTGTGCACACGATGTGCAGGGTCAGAACAGTGAGATCAGTGGTTCAGCACACACTCAGTCTGTGCATCACATCTGCACAGCAAATGTATCTCTGAGACACTGACTGCACCATGGCCCACTGTGATTCCAACTGGCCAGAAGCTTAGCTGGCACTGCAGTATTGGCTCCCATATGCTGAGACCTGGCAGATCAACACCCAAATTCCTCTTTTCCTAACATGCTGAGTGAAAAACAAGAAAAATATCAGGGTCATAGATGCATGATAGTCACTGGAAGGCTGACAAGAGTGCAGTCATCATCCTAATCCACACAAACCCAGGGAGACATTTGTCATTGTCACAAATAGTGATAGTGCACATCCATCCTTTAGGTGATCACAATACCTGACTCCATTAACCATATCCTGCCTGAATTATTTCATTTTGCCTTCTTTTCCCCCACTAACACTGCTCTGCAGGTCCTCTAGCACAGAGGAAACCTTAGCACAGAACATCTGTCTGTAATGCACTCCGTAATCATGCAAGGACAACACTGCATTATCACTTTCATGCTAGAGGAGGTGAGTCAGGACAGTCAGAGGATAACTGTCACATCCCCTTCATGATGCCTTTCACTAGGCTCTGAAATCAGAGCATGGGATGCCAGCATTCCTCTGAGGCTGTGGAGCACTCTGGACCTGCCCCCTGCATGCCAGCATCATCTCCATGGTGCCCTGCCCTTCATCAGTAGACATTGAACAAAGGGCAAAGGTGCTCTCTGACCTTCTCCAGAAAAAAACATAGGCACCAGAAGCTGTGGACCAGCAAGAGATGGAGTCTGCAGTACTACTGGTGCCCACTGTTCCCTGAGATAAGACTCAAGCCCACCCCTGCATGCATGGGGGCAGTCTGCAAAGTCCCCAAGGGGTACAGCACATGCTCACTAATGCACTGCACCCTTGAAGCATTGAACCATTAGCTGGAAGATATCTATACAAACATGAAATTTTATAAAACGCTGTAAGATGTAATCAGTTTCCATGCACCACCTTGGGTGGGCCTTCAGCACTCTACTCCTACCACATGTCTGCTCCTAGCTCTATTTGTTCCTCAGCTCTGTGTACCCTGAACCTTCTTTGGTTCACAGCTGAGGGGTTTTCACATGCCATCTTCCAGCTGCAGAAAACTGGTGCTGCAGGCACTGGTTGCTGCTGTGCTGCTGCTGCCTGTAGCAAACACTGCCAGCTCAGGCAGAGCCCAGCTGATGGTGTGACCTGCAGAGCTGGTGACACACAGGTTGTCCAGGAATGCTGCTCCCACCAGGACAGCACATCTGAGCTCACCAGCACAGTCCCAGGTAGCTCTGGCCAGGACCCTCCCTTAGCTGTCACTTAGACACTGAGCCTCGATCTCACTCATGGTCATCATATAAGCTGAAGAAGTTGGTCCAGTCAAATAAGGAATGGCAGGTGTTGTAATGACAGTCATGGGGCATGGCATGTGAAGGGACCCAGAGATATCAGAAAGATGTGATGGACATAAAGCACATTGTCTTGGAATGGACATCCCTGGCACATCTGGCTATGAGCACTGTCTGGCACAGGTACCTATCATGCATGTTCACAGGAGTGGGATGGCTAGATCTTTCCAAGAAGTTTTTTATCAACAACTCTCACAGTTCAGCCCTCCCTCTGGGGGAGCCAAGCAGTGTCTTTAGAAATGAAAGGGTAGCACAGTGAGAAAGTATTTGCCACATGGATCCTGAAGCTGCAGGTGAAGCAGAGCTTCCCAGAGGCATGGGTGGGCAGCCTGTCTGTGCTGGCCTGCCTGAACAACACAGGTACGAGCTAACCCAGCCTGGCAAGGTGCTGCTGCTTATCCACGTTGTAGCAGGTCAGCTACAGCAGCCAGGCATGAGTCAGTCCCTAGGTTACCTCTAGACCACGGAAGGGTCATAACCCCTATGTTTATGAATGTGCAACATGCATGGCATGAGCATTGATATAATTCACAGCAAGGTGACCAGATACAAGCAATTCTTGGCCTGCATTCCCTTGCTACAAGTTTGAAGAGAAAGCTGTAGCTGAAAGCTCCAGTAACAGCGTGGCAGCCATGGGTTCCAGCTCTGCCTTTGCTCAGACATTTGGGAGCCTACCAGTTACCTGCTGAGAGAGAAAGTAGGGAGCAAAGTGTGCTTCTCACACCAGGCAGGTCCTAAACTGAACACCTCTTGCTGCTGCTCCCAGGACAGTAACACCCAGGATAGACAGAAAAGCACCTAATGCTTTTTCACAGCCTCTGATGAAGTGCCCTCTGGAAGGTGTCTTAGTTGTAAGATACTGTAGAAACCGTTTGTTGTCCAGCTCAGTTCCTCTTTTCTGCCCCAGAGAAGGAGCTGCCAGCCTCATGTACGTGGAGACTGAGGTTCTTGGCATGTCTGCTGAGGACTGGACTACTCTACAGTGCCTGGGCAAAACCTGGCTCACACAACATCCACAGTGACGGGCATGAAAAGGAGAGCAGGTTTGTGCTTCCAGAGAAGAATCAGAAGAACTTGTTGAGATTTATCAGGGTAAAAGAAAAACACTACAGAGAGAAATAGATCCATTAAGAAATAAAGGGGAGAGTAAATTAACTGAGTGTCTAAAGCACTTGTGTTATTGAACTGTTAGAAAAATCTCTATTCAAAGTCAGGAAAGGAGGAAAACTTGGTAATAAAGGGTTATTAAAGGAAAACATGAACGCAACTATCAGCTGTTTCCTCTGCCAGGCATCATCTGCCAGGAAAGGAATTAACTACTGAAATTGCTGGGATGACAAATTATTTTTTAAAAATCAGCTGTGAAAAACCACAGTAATATCAGAAGAGCGAAAAGAAAGTTCATCCTTAAGTGAAGAAGTGAATACAAGTGTTCCCAGCACAGGGATTTGGGACAGTACTTCCAGAAGAGCTGAAGTGATCAAGGAACTGCAATGCCTAAGCTAACTCAGAGAAGTGTTAGCCTTAAACAACTGTTTTTAAGAAAATGGGGGGATGAATGCAGAGAAGAGTTGTCACAGCCTGGCATGTACCTGCAGAGCCATTCCTGATTCTCTTGGGCATGATGGGGAAAGCCTTTGCCAAGGCATTCTACAAAAATGGGCTTCAGCATATTTTGTTGCCCACCTGTCTTTCCTCTCACATGGAACTCGTGTGACCCAACACTTGAAGGTGTTGGATCCCTGCTGATAGCATCTCCAAACCACGGAGAGAGCAAGCAGAGTCACTGTAAAGAGCCCTGTTTCCCTCCAAATACTGTGGAGGAGCACATCAGTTTCACCGTCCCTTAAACTGGGACAGAAAGAACAGAGCAGAAGGCAAGAACAGGCAAGTTTGGTTTTATTTGGTTTTCTGTCCCATTTAGAAAATTGGTCAGTGGCTAAAGCAACTCAGGGACTGAACACAGAGGGATAAAGCAGTCGATGGGCAAAGAAAATATTCGTAACTCTCTACCTCCACCTCTGCACTAAAAAGACCTTTTAAAACTGCACCTAACAGCCCCAGCTGTAGCAGGGTAAAATCCCACAAGATAAGGAGGCAATCTTCATGGTCTAGCAACAATCAGGAGAGTCCCCACTTCAGTAAGCTGAAGTGTCATTCCCAGCATCTTCCCTCTTTTCTCCTGCCACATTTTCTTTCTCTGTCCAAAAGCATGTAGTGTAAGACTTTTCAGACAGGATTCCCTTTGGAAAGGCTTGCCTGGGCCCCTGCTCTTGCCCATCACCCAGCCCCTCTGTTTGCAGCTCTGGTAATTAACTTGTAAACGAAGTTCTAGCACATGGGCTGAAAACAGGCCATAGATAAAGGGTAATGAAAACAATCCATTAGAGAAAGGGCCAAATTAAACAACTCTTAATTGAAAAATGGAAATGAATATGAATTTAGATCAACTAAACAAGCATGTTATTGAAGAGGCAGAAAAGTGGATGAACTCCTAACATACCAATTAAAGACATGGAGGCAGAGATGCACCATATGCCATGAGAAAAACTCATAATAAAATTCTCAGTAAGCCACTAAGTTTGATTAGTTTTATTACTCTCACTTGTACACTTCCTACATTTCTAGAAGCATAGGGGAAGTTTATGACACTTATCTGATATCACACAGTCATGGCTTCCCCCAGTGCTCACGAATTATTGGCAAAGGTAGACAGCACTAACTGCCCAGTTCTATTTCATGATTAACTGCTTGCAGGGCTCTTAAAACATACAAATAAAATAAATAAAAAATATAAATTCTGAAATGGTTGGCTCACACAACAGCAACACTTTTGGCTTGTGCTTCACCTTGGTAATCTACCTCCACCAAGCCTAACCACTCTGATAATTTCCTTCCAGCTGCGTGGTCCCCGTGAATGTGCTGTATAGAGATACCAGTAAGAACCCACGGTTCATGGGTTCATGGGTGAACAGCTCATGCTGTTCTTTCTCTGTTCTATGTGGAAGAGTCACCCAAAATTTTAACAAGACTAGACTTGTTAAAATTTTGGGTGCTCACTTCTTAGAGTAACAGTGATAAGCTTAGGAGATCCAGCACCACCACTTTCTGCAGCACTAAGTAATGCTTTGGCAGCCATTCCAGGCACACGTTCAGGAAAGGGCACCGACTGCATGGAGCAATCACAGCATTCCATACTTACACCATGGGACTCAGACTACACCTCAGCACTCTGCAGCAAGCAGGAAAAGCTGGCAGGAAAGGGAGAAGCCAGGGCTGCTAAAGCTGTATAAAACTAATTTTTCCTTCATGCTTTCTATCATGTTTCTTGAGGGGACTCTGTGGGTTCACTCCTGAGCTCACACTCAGTGCAGTTCCTCAAATTATGCTCATCTCTAAACAGAGAACCTTTTTTGCAAAGCTGAAGGCTCTGTCCTTGCAAAATACTCTTGGTACTTGCTTTCCTCTAAACGATTACTCCTCCTGATTCCTCCATAGCTGTTCAACTCCTGAAAGGGCTTCACAGTGATACTGAAATGTGTTAATCTGATAGCTAAACCAATACTTTTTCAATTAGAGATTTAGTTGACCTTGTTTTGTTTTTAGCAAAAATTGGCCTCTTAGCTGCCTGACAAAGCTTGCTGGATGCACAGACAATCCCCACTCCACACACAGCACTGGCCTCTTCTTGGCATTCCTTTTGCTTATGTGAGCAACTTTATTTGTCCCAAAATTTGTCATCCAATAATTACCATACAATCTTTTAACAACAAGAACTGACAATTTTTAGGAGTTTTATTACCTTTTTTAATTGATTATTTCCCTTAAAAGGTGACTGACTCTAATGTCCCTACAATAGCAGTCAGGATCTTATTTTTTTGAAATACTGATTAATCAATTTGTTTGATCAGCAGGAGACATACTTTAAGGACAAACATACACAATCATTTCAATAATCCCCAAATCAAACTGTTACTGAATTTCAATACTGTAACTACTCAGTTTAAAGTTTGGAACTGTTATGTATTAATAAATTCAATAGGGATAACTTATCTAAAATCTACACATTACAGTTAAGAGATTTAAGATAAACAGTGATTTAAGTAATTTGCAGTATTTGTCAGCCTCAGGACATTTTTAATACTTCATAATGTTTATTAAGGATATACTTCCCCACAGGAATCTACTTACCTCTCTCAGATTTTACAGAACAGTCTGGGTTTATTCCAGTACTGGCACTTCAACTCCTATGAATATTCTTTTAAATACATTGATTAATGTGGTCTTTTTCAATTATCTTGCAAAATAGCCACAGTGACATCTGATCTGGCTTGTGCATAGTATCTCACTTTTTTAAAAATTATTTTTCCATGCTGTTCAATGGGAAGATGCTCATTTTCCTCGCAGGAGCAGCCAGCTCAATGTGAGAGTAAGACACACACAGTGTGTGTCTGCCTTGGAAAAAAAAAAACACTTTCATCTTCTCTTTAAACGAAGGGTTTGAATATTTTTTTCCTGGATTCAATGTTCTCTTAAACCAGTAACTTTCTTGGCCTCTGATGGCTATTTGTAGTGTTCTATTGGAGGCTTTACCTGCAAACAGTTCCTATATATCATTCTTTCAATTGCCCTCTTTGAATTTCACTTTCACATCAGATTTCATAGGTGATTTACTTTCTCTTTGACTAATACCTCCTGAGAAATAAATCCATGAATGAAAATAAGGGGTAGATATCAGTCCTAGGTGAGGATCCAATGGGAAACCACATGAAATGCTGTAGAAGTCCACAACATGTGATGCTCACAACAATATTAGAAAACACTTTCATTAGTGACCTACAAGAGGGAAAGAACATTGCTGAAAGCTGAGAGGAGCTGCAAGCTACAGGGAAAATGCACAACTGTAGAGCTCCCTCAGGCAGCTGGAAACTCATGCAAGGAAAAAAAATGCAACAATGTGAAATTATAAATATTATGAAGATGGGAAGTAAAGATTCATTGTAAGCTGTCTCTTCCAAGGGGCATTAAATGATGCTACAAGATTCAAAGCAAGATTTACTGCACTCAGGCCACTCTGATGCAGAAGTTCTTGCTACGGGATATTAAGATATTTATATGTATTCAAAATCCCAGGAGACTGACAAAGTACTCAGTGTCCCTAGATAGCTGCCCTGTGTAGCATCCACCTCCTGCCACTGTCAGAGCTGGTAGGGCTGTAATTATGCTTGCTAGCCAAAGTTAACAAAATTCCATATGAAACCCAGAACGCTGAAGGGAAAATCCTGAGCATAAAATAAAATCTGGCTAAAAGAAGTTTGGAGTGACCGAATTAGATAGATAGAAATAAATAAGAAAGCAAGCAGAGCAGTGCTAATCCAAGGCTGTTTCTGCAAGGGACCACAAGTCCAGCTGAACTGGTGTGAGCACACCCAGCATGCAGCTGTAGGCATGTGGTCCCTTATCTCCAGGAAGGCTGACAGACAGGATGGGCTTCATGTAAGAAAAACCACATGATTAAGAGATGAGCATGTGATTTATGAAGGATGATTTAAGGAAAGATCTTTGCAACTTGCTTAAGCAATGATGAAAACTGAAAGTGACAGCCAGAAGAAGAAATATCTTAGATTTATTTAAAGAGTGCGAACTTTATAACCAGGGGGAAAGAATTAGGCTCATAACAAACAGGTCCAAAGTTGAAAAAGGAATATGAGGTAAAATATCAAGAAATATGATCAAATATTGATTACCAAATCAAAAGTTGGTAATCACTTTGCCATGGCTTGTCACACACAAAAAATAGGGAGAGGGAAATTTCATAGAATGTGTGGTAAGGGACAATCAGTTGCTGACCTGTTGGAAAGAACAGTGGTGCTGAGGACTCCTATGTGAGCCTGATGCTCACCATGGTGAGGTGCTCAACAGATGCTACAGAAATTCTGTTGTTCCTTATTATTTCTCCTTTCATGATCAGCAAAACTGTTATTGACAATCACTTTTTTCTGGAATACACATGCCATTATATTTATACCTGATGTTCAGAACAGCCATACACTGGGGTGCTTCTGCTGTCCAAGTCTAATCTGCTCTCAAGAGCAGAGGGGTCACAGTAAGGAGTCCTCCTAGGTTTAAAAGCTGAAATACAGGAAAAGTGGGCAGCTGTTCATGAGCCAGCTGCAGAATGACAGAGCAGACAAGCCAGCGACAGCTAAGATACTTTACCTGCGATTTCATTTCCAAATCAGCTAAAACATTCAGCACTAGAAGGGTGCTTCAGGTGCTGAAGCCATACAAACTGTGTCAGCTCTCCACCTCACACAAAGAGAATGCTTTCAGCTCTGGCCAGAGAAATGAGAATTCAGAGAATTCAACATACACTGTGCCACTAGATGAACCTCTTCCTTGAAAAGGTCCTTTATGGGAAATCAAAGGATCTTCTTTCCAGCCCAGCACCAAATGGTGACTGTAGGCAACAATAAGCCCCCAGCAGTCTGTCCTCTCTTGACCTGATGTCCTACAGGATCACAAGTGGAGAAGTGACCGTCCATCCATTTCACACTCTCTAAAGGCAAAGCATCAGGGCTTGTTTCTCAGGGCAAAATCCTAATGCATCATATATGATTTCAGATGATGGGCCATTATTTCTGAAGACTGGTGGAAATCCTGTTAGCACACAGGTTATCTACAAGCTGTTAGATCAGCAGGAGCCCTGCCAGGTCAATGGGATAAGAAGCATGAGTTGCTTTTATAAAAATGTCACTTTTGATTGAGCACAAGAATAATGGTGATGAGGAGGGCTCAGGACAGATGAAAAAAAGGCTACACTTTTGTTTTGGAGGATCTTCCTGTCCCTGCACGGGGTCATACCTCAGCAGCTTCCAGCATCAGTGTTATCCTGCTAAGTGCCCTCTGAGCTACTTTCCAAACCCAGAAGGGAGCAGCCTCCTGGGCTATCTCTTCAGCAAAGAAAGAGCAGAAGCTCAAGACGCAGCTTGGTGGGTGCTGGATTAGGGATGATCAGGAGAAGGAACCAGGGAAACCCTCCCAGCACTGCCTGGCACACAGGACAGCATCTCTCGTGGAAACTGCTATGCACCACTCACAGAGGCCAGCCACAGCCACTGTGTGGAGAACCTGGACAGGTTAACTTCCAGCCAGACCAGAACTCCACCTGCTCAGGGCTTGGCCATTACAATCCTGAGCCTTGTGTAGAAACCTGGTGGGAGCAAGCCATGGGGTAAAGTGAGGCAACAGAATCTGCTGGAGCCCACCCTTGTGAACATCATGTTAACTCTGTTCAGTGTGCCTCCCACACTGTAAACAGCAGCTGTTAAGTCTTCTCCAGCTTTCTGGCTGAAATGCATGCCAAAGGCTGGTCCTGGCCCAGCCCTGCAGCTCAAGCTGCTCCTTCCTGCTGAAGGATTCATCACACAGCAGAGATATCCACACCACCTTGTTCTACCGCACCACAGTAGAGCAACAGGATTGACATGCAGTTAAAACCTTAATGTTAAAAGCTGTTAACTTAAAAACATTTAACAGATTAACAAAAAAAAAAAATATTGTTCCCAGAAACTTTCAGGGAAACGTCACTTGAGGAGGCAAATGCAGTCAAAATGCAGACGTGGTACAAACATGACTGGGACTCACCCATCATTCCCACACTGCATCCTACCCACAGCTGTACTAGCTGTACACCATCCCTGTGCATCCTTCTGGGGCCAAAGGACCAGAGATGAGCTCTTTCCCTTCAGTAATGCCCACCCAGACATGGTCTCTGGGAGGCTTTCTTCTTGCTTTTACCAAAACCTTGAAATGCTGTCATTGTTTTTTGCACGCCTGTTCTTCTCCGATTTAGGATTCCCTGTGCTGCACACCTCCCGAATCACTGGTACAACACACCACACACAGCACATGTCGACATACAAACACCAAATACAAATCTGCCAAGAATATCTGATCTGTCTGCCTACCCATCAAAAACAGGAGAGTGGAAAGCCTGGGGAAGTTTATTCAGAAAAATGTCAGCCTTCCCATGCCACTACTTTTTCTTCACAGAGGGATGAACATGGCTGAGAGCAGCACAATAAGGGGGTCCAAGAGATATGGTTACCTGTATCCTGTCTTCTGGCAATTCTGTTTTCATGGCCAACATCTCTCTAGCATATACGTCAGGATAGTGGGCCTCATTGAAGGCCTTTTCCAGCTCCTCCAGTTGATAGGATGTGAAGATTGTCCTGAGGGGAGTAAAACTCTTTGATCAAAACACAAGAAGCAGCAAAGATGATGAAGAGTCAGAGAAATGGACACTGAAAACAGTGAAACCTGGATAACCGGCTAATACATAGCTTTTCCCCACCTCCTGTGTTTCCGTGCATAAAAGGTCAAGTGCCAGGGTGAAAGGAGAACCAGAAAATGCCAGAAGACAGCATTTTTAACAGTTACAAATCACCTTCCCTTTCAGGGACTTGCCTCTGGAGATAGTGCCTCCCCAGCAGCATGCACCCGCAGTGATGGCAGCTGATCTTGGACTCTGCTGCCCCTTGTGAGGATCATCACACTCAGATGAAGCAGATTCTCCTCAGCACCCCATCTGGAGAGGTGCTGAGCCCCTTCCCAGCTGCTAGTCCTTAGCCTTTTCAATCTCCATGATCAAATAATCCTTCACCTTGAGTCTCAGTCTTTGGATGAACTGTCCAAATGTTTTCTCCACCCTAACCCACCACTTTTCACCAGTTTTCATCTTCCCCATGAGAGTCAGGACCCGCTCCCTTCCTCTGCCTTTGCCCTGGCTGCTTCCACTCCCAATATCCCACTAGCTACTTCCTGCCAGTCTGCATTACCCCATCATCCTTTAGAAATCCTCCTGGACCACCCTGGGCAGGCAGCAGCCCAACCCACCTCCACACAGCCAGTTCTCAGTTTGGGACAACCAAATTGAAAAATCAGCAGCTGGAAAGCCGAGACAGATGAAAACCCTTCTCTAGCAGATGGATGAGAAGTCCCGGACCACTTCCACTCCCTGAGGGTTAAAACTCCCACCCCTCAACTCCTCCAGTACAGAAAGCACAATTTTTGATAAAAGCTAGCAATACTGCAGTGGCAAAAAAAAAAAAAAAAAACAAAAAAAGAAATCCCAACAAACAAACAAAATACCCCAAACAAACAAAAACCAAAACAAAAAAGCAAAAGCAAACAAAAAACCTCAACCAAAAAAATGAACCAAAATAAAACAACCCTCAACCCAACAACAAATTTCAGCCCTTGTGCAAAGTAAATGTATAAATTTACCATCAATCTAAGAAACACTTATTTCCCAGAGGGAAAGAGGAAATAGAGTCTTTTTCTAAAATACATCCAGCCCTTCTGTTCCAGAGAGCATAAACGGAAAATATCAGAAATATCCTCTGGTATACAGAATGAAAAGGATTCCATCAGATCAATAATATTACTAACAAAAGCTGCATGCAAATGCAAGGGACCTGCCTGCAATCAGACCCTTCTTTAAATTCACTCTTAAATCCATTCTCTTTTCAAACAGTTTTTCTTCAACTCTGACAAATGTGTGAACTCCAGGGACAGCAGAGGCACACTGAATCACATATTTTCTCTCTGGGACCACAGGAAAAATTACTCCAGTTTTGATCCAGTTTAGATTTCAAGCAGTCCCCTCCATCTTCCTCCGACAGGAGCACAGAAGCCTGTCCAGCCTCACCAGCGGGAGGGTTCTGCTGACATTCAGCTGAAGTTTTCCCTTTTTAGCTCATGCACGAGTAGTCCCTTTTGCAATTCACAATCCACTGCCCCTTTTGGTGCTTCTATCATTCAGCTATTTGCAGGCTACTGGCCAGTCATCTTCCAGCCCTTCCTTGGTACAATTAGAGGTCTTAACTGTTTAGTACAGAATATACAACTACAGCCAAATGCTGCAGGTCTGTTTCTGTCTAGAACTGAAAACAAAACAAATCTGAATTTCATTTCCTATCTTTCATCCAGATCAGGACCTGTACACCAGTCCCAGTTGTATTATCATCCAGCCCTGTCTGGGATGTAAAGAAAATTAGCTCGTACTTACTCCAGAGCACCCAAACTGGGAACATTTGCCTGGGAGGGGGCCCGGGTTTGAAAACGAGCTCTTCTCACCGAGCCTCCTGTTGCACACATAGCAGGATGTCTCCTGGGATAGTCGGTCTCCTTCCACCCGGCATCCTGCTAAGCTTTCACTGGAGCGTCTTTTAATCCACCTTTCCTGCATCGTGGCAGGATTGATTTAATTATTCCTAAATCACCCTCAGTGGATGGTGTTTGGCCTCCCTTTGTCCTGGCGCTCTGGACACAGCAATGCCAGAGCCCAGCACGGGATTTTTTCGTTTCTGTTTTTAATGCACAAACAAACCAACTCCATTTTAACTGTGGGAGAAGTCAGGTAAAGTCTATTATCCTGACCGTGCTTATAGGAAACCAAATCCCAAAGTGGATCTTCGTTTCCTTAAACAGTTTCCCAGCCTTCTTCAGCTTCTTTGCAGGCTGTCTCTGATTCCCAACTATTTAATCTATTGGCAAAATATTTATTTTTATGTAACAAAATATTTAAATTATTTATAGGAATTTTGTCTTGCCGACAGCAAGTATTAAGATTGCTGTATGTGGAGCTGGAAACGGCTTTTATTCTTTCTGACAATTGATAATTTTCCCTTCCAAACACTGATCCGCATTCCACCGCAGCTCATGGGCTGCTCAGGATTGCGACTCGGGATACCTAGATCCGCAGCCACAAAAAATTAAATAAAATTACATCAGTGGTCGAATTCCCCATTCCCTATAGGTACGTCCTCATATCCGATTTATTTTGGACGGGGAGAAAGAATAAAGGGAAGGACCCACTGGAGAAGCCGCATGGGCGCCGGGGCGCTCCGGAGACCGGTGCCGGGAAGAATATTTTGCTCCAGGCCGGAGCAGGTCGTCCCCGCCGGGGCTCGCCGGTGGCCGGTTCCCTGGGGACTGGGGCGAAGGGGCCGGGGTGGCCGCCGCAGTCTTACCTGTGCCGCCTCTTCTTTCGTTTCTTGCTCTGATTTAGGGAGGATTTGGACATTTTTCGGTCGCTGGAGGAGACATCCTCGGAATCTGCGGAAAGACAGGCAGCGGCTGTGGGCCGGGGCTCGCTCCCCGCCAGAGTCCTCCCGGGTAGGGCCCGAGCCGCCGGCTCCGCTCCCTCCGCAGCCTCCGGCCGAAGATTTCGTTGCGATCGCGCCGCGGACGGGGCCCGACGCCGGCCGCTCCCTCCAGCGCGGCCCCAGCGCCGCTCCCGATCCGGTGCGGGCAGCTCGGGGCGATACGCCCCAGCCAAGGAAGGCTCCGGGCCGGGACCGGGCTCTAGCTCTCGCCTCTCTCCACCGGAGTCGTTTGCTGAGGCTGTTGTTGACCCGCTGCTAAAACGCAGAGCCCGGCGAGCTCAACCGAACCGTAGGAAAACGGGAAAGCTGGAGCCCCCACTCCGCGGCCGGGGAACCGCCACCGCCTGCCCCAGCCCGGGGATCCCGGACTGCGCCGCAGAAACACCGGAGCGGGGAGGGAGAAATTGAGGTTTATGGAGCTACCAGCAAAAACATACCCCGGGAGGAGCTGGTGCCCATCCGCGGCCCCCGGCTGCCCAGGGATGCCACGGCCCGCTGGTGTTAAGGGCAGGACGCCGGCGCCTTTGCCCCGAAGGAGCAAGTGGGGGACGGAGCAGGGACCCTGTATTTCGATGCGAGCTCCGGTCCCACTTCTGCCCGCGGCGCCCCGCCACCTGCTCGGGCCCGGCCCCGTGCTGCTTGCCGGCCGTGCTGCGGGCGGGGGCCACGGGCACGGCCCGGGACGGGCGCCGCTGCCGGAGGGAGGCCGGGGATTGTCCCCGGAGCCAGGGTCCGGCGCTCTACTGCCTGCCGCTCTGGGGGACCCGAAGCGGCCGCGGAGCGGGGCCTGCAGGCAGAGTTGTTGGAGGCTGCTGCCGTCTAGGAAAAGGATGCCAAAGACCCCTAATTCTCCGGCAACGACACGGGGTCACGGGGGCCCCTCCGACGGGGCTCTGCGCATCCCTAGGCCGGGCGCCCAGGGCCACACAATCAGACCGCGGCCGCAGCCCCGGACGGGTGGAAAATATGGTCCCGCCCGCCCTTCTCCTCATTCTCGGGATCGAAACGAAATCTCCCTTCCGCCGCCGAGCAGGTGGCCTCCCGCCGGGACAGCGGCTGCGGGCGGCTGCTGGGTGCGGGCGGCGGCGCTGGTGGGGCGCGGCGGGTCCCCGGGGGCCGGGGACGTGCCTACCTGAGCTGGCCGTCTGGCTGCTGTCCAGCTGCCCGGGGGCCCGGGCCAGGGGCTGCAGGTGGACGCTCTGGGGGTCGGAAAGCACCTCTAGGAAGGTGGGCTGGGTGTAAAAGCCGGGGATGCCGCTGGCCCCCAGCAGCCCCATGCCCACGCCGCCCACCCCGGCGGGACTGAGTACGGAGCGGGCCGCCAGCAGGTGCCCGGCGGGCAGAGAGTCCAGGGCGGCCCGAGGGTGCGACGGCGGCTCCTTGTTCAAGCCCAGGATCTCCTGGATGCCGAAGCCGGTGCAGCGGGGAGGGGTGGGCCCGGAGTTGGACTTGACCCCAGCCGCGGGGGGCGGCGGAGGCAGTGGCGGGGCGGCGGGGGCGGCGGCCGCGCCGTCGGGCTTGGGCTTGCCGGGCAGGCTGGGGGCCAGCGCCGCGCCCGCTTTGCCCGTCATGCTGCGGCCAGCGGTCCCTGGTGCCCGCTCCGGGAATGCCTGGGAGCCCCCGGCTCAGGCCCCTTTTATCCGCCCAGCCGGGAGCCCGAGCGGGGTCAGAGCCGCGCAGCCAATCACAGGGGCCAGCCGCGATTAGGGATGCCAAAAAGCCGGCACCGGCGGCGGCGGGGCCGCTGCTCGGCGGGCTGGGGCCGGTGCCCGCCAGCGGACTGGGGCTGCCGCCCACCCCTGCGCAAAGAAGGGCAGGCCCGGCCCCGCAGGCCCCGGCCCCGCTTCGCCTCCAGCCGTGCTGGGGAGGTGGGGTTAGGAAGGGAGGGAGGGAGGGAGGGAGGGATGGAGGCATCCCTGCTTTCATAAACACGCACGGCGTGGGGCACCGGCCCTGGAGGAGAGATGCGCAAGGCTTACGTGTAGGGAAACCACGGGCTCTCTGGCTTTCTTGCTCATCTTGTATTCTGAGATAAATAAGAGGTCAGAAGATAAATTAGGGAACTTGGATGTAAGCTAAGAATTAAAACTGAGCAGCCTTCTTTAAAATACAGAGCTGGAAGCTTTGCACGTTGGAGAAGCATTCTGCTTTATGCCATCAGAGGAGGTGAAACGGTTGCTTGGACTCTTCAGACACCCATGCCCATAAGCACGGTTTCTGAACCACACAGTTGCTTGTTAACTTGCCTTTTATCATCTGTGGGCGAGATACCACACACTTCAACCCTGCCAGCATTATCCCAGCCAAAGACATTAAACTAAGAGAAAGCCTAAGACTTCCCCTGTTTCACTCAACCTGGGGCAAGAGCTCCACCAGAGCACGAACTGCGACAGCAGTCAGCAGTCCTCAGCGTGGCTCCTGCAGTCTGCTCATGGGGCCAGTTAATCAGCAAAACACCAAACTGGAGCTGGGACTGTAGTTCCAGATCAGTGAAAAGTCCATCCTCTGTCTCAGCTTTGAGGAGAAGCAGCTCCCTATTCCTCCTCTTGGTTTTACAGGCCTATGGGGAGGTTCATCAGGCTAAATGGCTCCAGTCTTCCCTTGAAGGAGAACCTGTCCCCAGGGGAAACCTATCCTCCTGGTCTCTGGAAAAGGCTCTCCAGTGCCAGGTGCATGGTGAAACAAGGGCAGGGGAATGCCTCTGAAATCTGTGGTATCTGTCCAGGATGGCCACAAATGTTTTGGACTGCCCTTTGTCCTGCATACTTTGGAAATCCTGGTTTAAGAGTCTTGGCCAGCTAAAGAATTGGGGCTGCTGCAGGTGCTGAAAATGATGCCTTCCCTGAGTAAACCAAGGGCACCTCCACAGTGATGGCAGGATTGCTGAGGCTGTCTCATGTTAGAGCAGCAAGGTAGTCAATATTCCCAGCCATTATTTTACAGAAACCCATGTCTCCACGGAGACCATTTCCATTCCAGAGATGGAAATGGTACCAAGAGGAGAAGGAAGACTGCCAGGGCACTGGGGTGGCCAGCTGCTTTCTGACAGACAGGACACTGGGAGACAATTGTGTTGAGAGTCACTGGAGCAGGCTTCCCCCAGCCCTGGCCCCATCTCACTGTACTTGAGCATAGCAAGCAGTGCAGTTGTGGGACGTAGCCAGACTCAGCCTTGAGTCCAGATCACCAGATCTGGTGATGGGGATGAGGCAGCTCCAAGTTCTGGCCACGAAGTCAAGTCCTCGAGTGGGGGTCCAAATCAGTAGGTGCATGGCCAAGTACAGGCATGTAGCTCAGACAGGAGCCAGGAATGAGACCCTCAGTTTAAAAGCAGCTGCCAAGCAGAGGAGGGAGGAGCCCCTGCTGAGGGTCCCTGCAGGTCTTTCCTAACAATTGCCTGTATCAGTGAGCTGACCTTGAGCAGCCAGCTTTGATCCTAGAGGGTGGGGAGGTTGCACTGTACACCTCGTCAGAGACTTATCAGACAATCCTACCACCTCAAACTTTGGTTGTGTATTGTCTGCATTAGCCAATTCTTGGTTTGACCTCTCTCCCACCCCACTGGGGCTCCCCAGGTATGGTGTGCGATTTCCTTCCCCAGCATTCAACCTGGAGTTACATAAGCTGTGCCTGGGTCTGTTAGGGTAAAAATTCAAGCTATCATCTTGCCAATAAATTATTCAGAACTTTATCATGTTTTCTCTAATTCTCAAGTTCTCTGTAAACTGATTCAGATTTCTCCAGAAACGGTTCCTCCCCAAACATCTCTGAGGCAGAATGACAATTTGTGGGCTATGTGCAAAGTCCCAAGCTGCAGTCTGCTGTAGAACTAAACCCACCAGGTCTAAAGCCCTCTGAAATGTTGTAACTACCTCTGTTGGTACCAGCATCAGTGTGAAGAGGTGCACATCATTGATCTGCCTAAAGAACTGCCCAGAGCTCACACAGGGTGTGGATATGCACAGGGGCTGCTTCTCAACTTGAGCCCATGTTTTGACAGCTTTTTGTGCACCGCAATTTCTTCCTTTTTCCTTCAGACCCAGCTCTGCATCTCTGCCCAAGGACAGGTACAGGGGTGAGGGTTATTTGGATGTTCTAGCTCAAGCTAGACAGAGCCCAATTTGACAAGCCTGTCAGAGTTAATCAGCATGAGATCTACTCTACAACATTTGTCACCTTTATCACTTTTAGCCTCCCTGACTGGGTGATAGAAGTAGTTCATACGAAGTTAATGCTCTGACCACTGTCAGGTTAGAAAGGTATAGACATAGGGGCTTTGCTGATAATACAGGAGTTTCTTATATATCAGTCCTTACTTGTATTTCAACCCCTCTCTAACTAATTCCTAGCAATATTTTCACCCTGTCTTGACCAAAAGAAATTCTGGCTTTATTTGAGCTTTCCTCAGCTACATGACTTGGTTTCCTGGGGAGAGAAACATTAGAAACCTTGACTTCTCATCCTTTTTCTTCTTCCACAGTTCATCTGCCTTGTCCTTGGGGCTGAACTTTACCACCTCTCCCATATGTTTGCAAATCTGTCCTTCATGTATTGGGCTGACTTGGTTCTTTCTTCAGTCTTAGCTTTACTTCAGCCTTCTCCTGTGTCCATGGAAAACTTGAATCCCAGTAGAAGCAATGTTTGTTGTTAACCCCTTAGTCTCTACAGAAGTGTTACTTACAGAACTGCTCTTTGTTGTCTCTGTCAGCACTGGGTTCAAAGCTGTCTTTGTCTAGACAGGCCTCAGTGGATAAAAGTGCCCCACAAAAAGATGGAGGGCAACTTTTTACATGGGTAGACAGGGAGAGGACAAGGGAAAATGGTTTTAAATTGAATGAGGAGAGATTTAGCTAGGAAGAAATTCTTTACTCAGGGGTTAGTGAGGCACTGAACAGGCCATACAGAGAAGTTGTGGATGTCCCATCCCTGGAAGTATCCATGGCCAGGCTGGATGGGGCTTGAAGTAACCTTATCTAGTGGGTGACATCCCTGCTCATGGCAGGGGGGTCGGAACTAAATGATCTTTAAGGTCCCTTTTGACCCAAAACATTCTATGATTCTCTGATGATTCAAACAGATAGGACAGACCTGACATCCCCGTGCTCTTCCATCTCCTCTACAGTGGCTTTTGGGTTCTTCCAGCACTGCATCAGTTATTTTGGTCTCCTCTGCAGTGGAAGTGCATGCAGCTCCTGCCTGTCTCCTTTCAAAACTTATATATGGAAAAATACTTTAAGTATCTCTTAGTATGCTCTTATTTTAGCTGTGTTCTTAAGCTTTGGAGAGCACTGGTGATCCACTGAAGTCACAGTCATTGGACATTTTTACATTATCCTTCCACCACATGTTGCACTGTAGATGGATATAAGACATGATAATATTAATATGACAAGAAAAGACACTTGCAGTATTAATCAAAACTGCTGAGGCAGGAAGACTGGCCAGAGCTACCTGCCTACACATGTTATAAATTCTGTCTATCATATAAAGTCTTCAAATCAAGGCTGAAAGTTTTTAAGAGGTGATCTATAAGTCGTCCAGAAGATACTGGTCTGATGCAGAAACTATTTGGTTTTGTAGCCTATTTTATCTCAAAATTCAGGCTAGAAGGTTGTAATGTTCCCTTCAGGCCCTAAAATCTTGAAGTCCATGGAGCTCATGGTGTCTGATAGGGATGTTCTATCTATATAAAAGCCTTCCTATATAAGAAGCTTCTGATGTCAAGTGTCCTATTGAACATATCTTTTTCTTTACACATCAGTCTATTGATCTCTAAATAATCAAAGATACAAAGGACATGATGACAGGAGATTTTGCACCTGTCATGCCCAGGGCCAAATGCTCCCAGCCAGCAGCTGCTGGCTGAGTTACTGCAGCCCTGAGCAGACCTCTCTGTTTCCACCTGCTCTGAATCATCCTGCTAGTTTTAAGCTGGACATCTTAACCCCTGGATAAAATCTTCATCCTACTGAAGACAGCAGGACCTTGGTCACTGACATTTAACAGACCTAAGACTTCACTTTTCTTAGCACTTCTGACATTTTCCTTTTTTTTCCATTATACCTCTCTTTCTCTCCTGACACAGATGCATCCATATGTCTCATATTTTCTCTCTGGCTGAGCACCTCCATTCATGCCACATCTAGCTGCTAGGACTCAACCATGCTGCACGGGCATTTCTTCCGTCCTGCAGTTTCCTGGGGCAAGGTCAGAGAAACTCAGGATACCTTTCCTCGGGCACCTCTCAACTTGAGGTGTTGGGTGGCTCTGCTCTGCTTAGGACAAGGCGTGAAACAAAACCTTTTGTGCATGGGGCTGCTGAGCAGTTAATGGCTCATCATTATCAAAGCTTTCTGTTAGCTGAATATATTAGTAACTTCTAGTTGCCTGGAAATCAAAGGAGAAAAATTTAACCCTTTGTGCCAGCCTGGAGTGGGTGCTGCATGTCAGTGTCCCATCACATCTGGTTCACTTTCTCTCCCTGGGCAGTGCTGGATGGGGCAACACCAGAGGTTTATTGCCACTCTTTTTCAACTCCTAAAACAGAAGAGAATATTATTCAGTAGATAAATGTTTATATCTCCTTTTTAAAGAAGCTTACTATAAATTATTTTTATAGCAAGCTAGACGCATATGTAGACATGCTTTTAACTCTCCTGGAGCAACTGAACTTATTTTTGTTCAACCAGTTTCAAGTGTTGATTCATTAGAAAGTAACAGAGCAGCAAGACATGGGCTTTACCATGTGGACTAAAGTCTGTTCAGCAGATATGATTTTAAAGTCAGCTAAAGTATGGCATAGGAAAGTAATGATATTTGACCTGGACATCTTAAAGGAAGCTGCCATAAATGTATACAAATATTTGCTTGATTCACCATGAATGTTGACCACTTTGTTAGCCATTTAATTATAATATTTAATTATAATATCATTTTTTTGCTGAGGATGTCCTGCTCACTTCTAAATACTGCTTTGGCACATGACTACTTCAGGTAAATTACACATTATATCAAAGGGTTTTGTCTGATTCACTTTCATTTAACTAAACTAGGTGTTCCCTTTTCTTGGTTTGTGAGAAAGAGGAAATTTGGGAATAAACTTGATGTTCTTTCCATCATCATATAATAAAATACGCTGCCTTTTTTTAAGAAAACTATGTGTTTGTGTCAGGTGGGAAATTCCAGGGAGATCTAGTTTTATTACAAGGCATGGAGTCTTGAAGGAAAATAAATATACAGGATAATATTAGTAGATTTGGCTTCTGCCCATAGGTGGGTACCTGTCCTGGGGACAATACAGAAGATAAAGTATCTAAAGTAGCTTTCTAGCCAGTCCATGGCCCAGGTTGCATTCTGCTCTGCCTGTTCTGTATCCTGAGCTTCAGGACAGATCTGGGCTGATTGGTGAGAGAGTGCAGAAAATAATGAGATATCTAGAAAGTATACATTTATTTGGTCTACAGAGAAGATGGCTGAAGTGAGATGCCAACAAGGCTTCAAATACATTTTTAAAAATGCAGCAGTGGTGGTCTTCCAAAATTGTCCACTGTATCTACTGGGCATAGCAGATAGACCAGAAACATTATGGCAGATGGCTTTGTCTGTAGCAAGGCAGTAAGGAAAAACTCTTTAACAGTCAGGGAAGTGTTAGGAGAGGATGCTGATCCTCTTGAGGGCAGGCCTTAGGATAGGATGCCTATCCTTCACTGGGTAGGTTTAAGGACAGCTTACACACATTCAACATGATTTGTCTGTGTATGGTGGATCCTACTTACAGCTGAGTCTAGAGGGCCTGCCAAGGTCCTTGTGAGCTGAAATTGCTGTCTGTACAAATGAGAAGCCAAGATGCCAAGAACATCACTGATTCCACTGCCATTCAGAGGACAGAAGTCTTCTACTAAAGGCAAAATCTAACAGTCAAATTTGGGAAGACAAGTAGCTTTTTCCCCAAAGGAAGCAATCTTGTTTTCCAGATCCTAATCATTAAGTAAGGAAAACATTATTTTGCCTATAAAATTGCACCAATAGTCTCAAAACTGCAAAGTTAACCAAAAATGATGCTAGGGAATCTAAGCAGCCCAAAGCTCTGATGCTATAAAGAACTGCTTTTACTCATGCCGCATATTGCTAGTGAGGACATTTCCAGTTTCATTGTTTCACTTTCTCTCTTTGGAACCATGTTTGCATTTCATGCTTGGAAGGAGAAGTCTGAGCAGGTAAAGGTGTGTTCCACTGATTTACCAGATGTCTTTCATGAAGCTGGCTGTGAGAGAACTCAGTGTCTTCCCAGTTTTGGCAAACGTGCTTGCCTATCACCCATTGCAATAGCACCTTGCCTGTCAGTGAGGCCTGGGCTGTATTTTGGAAGACGCATTCCATTGGGATTTTTCCTCCAGTGCGCCCACAGATTGGTTTGTGTTTCCAAAACTGGGACACACAGACAACCTCAAAGTGATTCAACCAGGTAGTGGAACCAGCTACGACCTTCTTCACTTCATCTGTGCCCACGGGGATGTGTGAGGAGGCAGGATGCTGCAGCAGCCCCCAGAACCCATCAGCAGCTGTGGTGCTGTCCATGCCATGGGGGCCTGACCCTCCTGCAGGTCCAGAACACAAGTTGTGCCTGGAAACTGCTTCCCATCTGCAGGAAGCTGTGGGAAGGCGCACTGTGGCTGGGGTGCTGGGTCTGTCCAGGCACAGGGCTTGTGAAGGGAGCAGTGCCAACAGGTTTTCTCTCTGCCTTGCCCCTCTCTCTCTGCTTTTAAGCTGCTCAGGTGGCAGGAAAGGAAACTCACAGCTCCCAGACTTCTGCACGAGGTCCTGTGCTCAAACACCACTCAGGTGCAGCTCCTCCTGGTGTGTAAGCAAGCTCATTTTATAGGTCCCAGAGGTGATTTTGCCCTAGCTGGGTGAGCTCCCTGGGGACTTTCATCCTCAGCAGAGTCTTCCCATGGACAGACATCACCCAGGTCCCAGGCTGGGCACCCTGTCCTGCCCAGCATGAACTTGGAGCCACTGGGAGCTGCCACAACGTGTTACAAACCCTGGAGCACAGGGAAATCCACAGAGACATCCTGGGATATGACATCAGCTGGAGAAGGAATGCTGGGGCCAGAAGCCATCGTTTGGAGGCTGTGGACTGGTGTAAGTTCTGCTACGTGCGGGTTTGGGGCCACTGCAGGATATGGTAAAAGCTACCTCAGAGAGATTGGGTCAGGAACAGAACTTCTTCCCCACAGATACTCAGCACCACATCCTGCCTTCCCCCGTGTCCTGAGAGGCTGCATCAACCCGTGCATTTCAAGAAGGGCCAAGACCATCCAGTGGCCTCCTTACTCAGAACCCTTTTAGGAGTGATTTTAATTCGTGTAAATGAGTATTTTTAATTTGTTATACTGGCCTTTATCTCTATTACCATCTCATTTGCTTTTAAACCTAGTTTTGCCATCCTGACTGAATTCCATTTGATGCATTAGGAGTAATTCTCTTCCCAAAGGGTTAGACATTTTCTCTCCACATAAAAGTCGCTTATTTTGGATAAAGAGACGATTAGATTTATCTTTAATATTTTAATGGCAGCCAGGATTATTGGGTGGGCAGCCCCGGTTTCAGTTGTTGTTGGGGGATTAGACTCTAATAAACTCTTCAGATTGGGATTTTTTTTCTGTTTTTCACAAAGTACTTGTATTTATTTAAAAAATTTGCTTCTTTTTGAGTCATAAATTCCATTTGCTGTTTCCTATTAGTATTAAATCAAGTTGATTAAATTCATAGTGACTATTTGCACATATATCTTTTTAATTTTAACATCCACAACATAAAATCTTTAATGGTGCAATTTGAAATACCTGCAATATACATTGCTGTTGCTGTTTAAACAGATGGAAATGAGGATCCAGAGGGAAGGGAGAGGGAGAGAAGAAGGGATGGAGAGATGGACAGACGGATGTTGAAAAGGGGTTGAGCTGACCATCCCCATGACATGTAATATGAAAGATGTGGGGTGTCGATAAGAATACAGAATTTGGAGAAAGCTCCCTCTCCCCAAAATCACCTGCATCCTCTTGGTGAGCAAAAAGAGAGCACAGCCTGCCTAGGGTAGCAAACTCAGTTCACCTCACAACCCTTCTAGCGCCAGGAGCCGGGCAGCCCCTCCCTGGAAGGTGGCATTTGCTCAGAGCAGACGCTTGCGGGGCTGGTGGGGTGCAAACCCAAGAAGAAGTGAGTGCCCTTCACCCCTCGGGGCTCCGCACCCTGCCTTGGCTGTCACGGATCCTAGTTTAGGCTAATCGTAAACTTGGTAATAGAATAAAATGTCAGCAAAGTAGAAATCAATAAGTGTTAATGCTCCAGGACTTTCACTGCTGGGCTCCCCTCTCGGGCTCCCCCCTCCCGCACCATCCTGTCCCTTTGATTTCAGTCCCTTCTCTAATCCCCACCTCATCAGCTCCGGGAAGGGCTGATCTGCAGCAGAAAATCCCTCATTCGGGGCAAAATCAGCTTAATTTGCAGCAATTTGTAGCAGGTCTTTGCTGGGATTTGAGTCTCAAAATTATTCCGCGGGTGGGGGCCGGAGCCCCTTGCAATATGGGCAGAGATTTCCCCGCTCCTCTGTTTGCAGAGATTTGTCTGGGCAGTAATTACAGGCGGGGGCGCAGCCCGGCCCCCGCCCGCCGCGGCGCTGCGCCCCTCCGCCCGCGGGGCCTGGCACCGGGCGAGCGGCCGAACACGCAGCCGCCCGGATTAGCAGCATTAGCAGCCAGCGCCGAGCAACAATTAATCATTTGCTGGTAAATACAAGCGGGAGCCTCCCCCGGCTGGCGGGGAGGGAAGGGGAGAAGGGGCTGGCCACCCTGGCCTGCAATAGAGCATTGAGGAAAGGAAAGGGAAGGAAAGGGAAGGGAAGAGCTGGGGAGGGATGGAGACTCCCCGGGACCTTGTGGCCTCGGGACGGGAGATCAGAGCAGGCAACTTTCCTTCCGCTAATGCCGCTAATTACAGGCGGCAGCTCCGCCGCCGGCCGCGGAGGGCTCCGAGGCACACGGGGACCCCCGGTTCCCTGGGGCCGCCCCGCGCTGCCGGGCTCTGAGCGCTCCGGGCGAGCGCCTGCCCGCGGCGCAGAGCCCGCCGGCGCCAGCCCCGGGGCGCCGCTTCGCACGGCGGGGGAAGGAGTGCCCAAATCCACGAGCCAGTAACCCCGGAGGATGGGTGCTCAATGGGGAACGTCATTTGCAGCGTGACGTGGTTTGCGGGAGAAGGAAAAATAGAGCGGTGTGGAGGCAGCCGCTGTCACAGTGCGTTTGGGCTCCGGGCTAGCACTTCACTTGGCACCCCGTCACTTCCTTGGTAAAAAATTAGCCTGAGGTGCAATCGGAATTACACGTGTTAAATGAATTAAAAGCTGACTAATTAGTGGTTCTGACAAATTCACTGGGGAATCATCCAGTGACAGAGAAATTTTGAAGATGTGCCGCCTAGAGATCAGTTCTTGGTCCGTACCGTGCAATAGCGTTGTGGTGACTCAGAAGAAAATACGAAATCAATGCCGGTAATGATTTCTACTCGACATAAAAATTGGTGGAGTGATAAATAATGATGGGAGTAGGTCAGTTATACTGAGCAATCTGGATCACTTGGCAGGCTCTGCTCATTTGAACAATATGTGATTTTAATATAGCCAAATGCAAAACTATATATCTCAGAAGAGAAAATGAAGGTCACAGGCTGCTGCCGTGGGAAGCAGTGGCTCTGAGGAGGATGGAGGAGATGTGACAGATAATAAAAACTAAGCATGGATTTTTGGTGTAATCTGCTCTATCAGAGCTATGCCATTTCTGGATCTATCAGCAAGAAAATGTTACCTAGCAGGATGAGGGTGGTCTTGGCATCTCAAGACCATAACAGATTCATACCGTGCCCACTTCTGCTGTCTACATTTTCAATAAAAAATACCAAAGAACTGGAAGTTACTCATACAAGAACTCATGAACAACCGATGAGTTAGGAGAGACACTTTCAGAGGACGGAAGGTTATTTAATTTATTAGCAAAGGGATAATTGAATTTAGCACTAGAAGGTCAAGCTAACTAATTAATAATTAATTTAATTAAATATAAGTATTAATATAAGGTCTGAATTTTTCACAGTGAGGATAATTAGTAGAGTAGGCAAGACATTTTTAAAGCATCTTCTTGTTGAAAGAGAACTTTGGATGGAAGTGTTAGGGCTTTTGACAGAAAAATATGTAGTTGCTTACAGAAATCCCTAGAGCACTATAATTTTGAAACAGTTTGTTTTACAAAATTGTTCTGCAATGTATTTTCTGATGTTAATTTATGCATTTTCATTTTACATTATTCTACAACTATCACATTATCGCATGAAAAATCGTTTAAATCTATTTTAATTTTAATTTTCAAACTGTTAAGTACCTTTGCTACATAATACTGAGTAAATACTAAATTAATTGAAAATCTTTTTGTTATAACAGAGCAGAGAATCTTCATGCTGCCAAAAGTGTGAAATATTTCATGTGCCATGAAGTTTCAGATGACCTTAATGATTTTAAAATATAAAATAAGAATGACTATCTCCATTGTCAATCACAGTGTCTGTATACTGCAGGCATTGTTTGTTGTCACCTGTTGCTGATAATCTGTAAGACTAGTTAAAAAAAAAGAATCAGTTGCAAAACCAGCATTTTAAAATAACAACTTTAATTCTCCATAGAAAGAAATACTTTAAAATGTTAGAATTTTCTGCAGTATGAGAGAACCTGATTTACAGCCATGTCTAATATTCCAGCATTAAAACTGTTTAACTGAGGAATGTTCCCACCTAAGTGGGAATTACCTTTCCCACTTAGACCTTCTAAAATACTTGCTCCAGCACAGACAAACCTTGCAGTCTTGGCTCAGGTCAGACTTGGTTACTAATGAGTCTGTCCACACTCATTGTGGTTTTTGGATCCAGGTGGCTCTCCAGATGCAAAGGTTCTGTCCGCCTCAGTTGCTGCTCTCTGTGTTGCACAGGGGTCACAGGAGGCTCAACCTGGTGTCCTGGCAGATGAAACAGGATTGGAAGACGATGTGGTTCGAGCCCCCGCTTCCAACACACTCCAGCTGCTAATGGGTCCTCGCTGCAGAGAAGAGCTAAGCCAAAGAAATTGCCCCAAACATCTACAGAGGAGGTGCCAAGTCTTCAGCACCAACTGGTTTTAGTGCCCTCCAGTGTGCCCTCACGAATTAATAACCTGCAGGGCAGTTAGAGCCATGAAATGTCTAAAAAAATCCATGGAGCCACCATTAAATGCAGTAATGGCAAATCAGGGTGAAGAGATGGAGTCAGAAGGTTCCGCTATCTGAGCAACCCTAGTGGGATCTAAACAGGTGACATTCCCAAGCCAGGAGTTGGACTGTGGTGATCCTTGCTGGTCCCTTCCAAGTCAGGGTATTCCATGGCTGTGTGGAGGCTCAGTGTGACCCACCATGACCCCATGCCACCCTTGCTCCCACTGCAAGGAGAAGGGCTGTGCTCTGGCTGCCCAGGCATCTGCCAGCAGGTGTCACCTACACCACTTCAATTTGAGCCACTGGAGTCCCATCATCCCTTTGCTTCCCCCTTGGTGAACCAAATGACAGAGGAGGCAAAATGAGCCCAGAGTGCCCTTTGTTTCCTTGGAGTCTGTGTTAGCAGCTGGGATATCTCAGGTGTATCCCAACTTTGGGTTGTTTGGGATAGTTCCATTGTTTATAAACACTCCTGGACCTCTTTCTCATCTTGCATCCTTGCGTATCTTCCAATGTGCACCCTGTTTTGTTGGAAGACTTGTCCTGTTCTGTTGCAAAATAACCTCTGCTTAGCAACACATCTCTACCTTCATCCTTCTGTGGAGCTGAGCAGCCCACCTACAGATCAGCGTGGATTCCTGAAAATGCCAGTCTCACTCCACAGACACTTTACAGTTCAACTTAGGTGACTTTAAAGAGCATTTTGACAGTCTGGGATGAGAGATGCCTCGCTCACTGCTGCTGCTTTTGTGTGGTATGACATGGGCAAAGCTGGCTCACAGCCACCTCCCAGGGGTTTGGTTTGTGTGGCAGAGGTGGAGCTCAGGGAAACGAGCCATGCATGTTTGTTAGATGGAAATAGGTTAAAGAGATAAGGAAGCACTTGGAACTGAACTAAGGTGTTTACAGGCCCTGGAAGGAAAGCAGTGCGTGCTGCCCAGGGATGAGGCTGGGCAAAGCCAATGGCACAGGGTGCCATGGCTCCTCATGGGTGACGTGCAGGAGCATCACCTGGTGAAGGTCCTTCACATGGGGTGGTCTGCAGAAATCACTTGGCTTTGGTGTGCTAAAACCCACTGTTATTGATGAAGTTATGGGAGAACTGGACTGCAATGCTCCTGGTCCCTCTGCTCATGCTATGGCACTGCCCTTTGTTTTCAGACTCCTAACAAAACCTGGGCTAAAAAATAAACATTGCAACTTGTTCTTAGATTTGTTGTAAATGCATGTAATTTTCTTGAAGATCGCCATAACAATCATCAAGAAAACCAACTTCAAACTAAGGCTGCTCTAGAGGATAATGAACACTAGAAAACTGATGCCAAAACCCTGATGGAAACAATGCAAAAAGAGGGGGAATAAAAAGATAACATGTGTTAAGGGTTTTGATCATGCTTCCAGTTGACACATCCTCTTAACATTAATCTAAACCTGGGAAAATTGCAATAAACATTTCAGTAATCCCTTTAACTTTGAATCTCTGCAACAGAAATACCAAAATGCAAAATATTTTCATGTGGGCTTTAGAGATGGATGTATAAAACAGAACAAAACACTTTTTTCAAACTGGAAGTCATTAATCTACCTTCAGTAACTATGGGTTGTCTTGCATTAACCTAGGGGACAGATTTTCTACTTCTCCTCACATTATCATATTGAATAATACTCATAGAAGCCAATTGAACTACTTGTGAGTAAAATGTTACTCAAAAAATAAGATTATCAAAGCCAAATCATATGTAAATAATATCTTTCAAAGTCTGCTGAACACGTCTTCTAGCCACAGAGCGACAACATTTTAATCACCTAAATATAAAAATGCTCACTGCAAAAGCCCAAGAGTCCAAAGTTTTTTAATTAAGTCCATAAAAAATAAATATATTAGGTTGAAAATTGTAGAAGGCTTTAAATAATGTATTAAACTTCTTTTTTTTTTTTTCTGCATTAAAATGGCTCCAGTTGGTGTTGTCAAACCTTTTGCACCAGCAGTGCTTTTTAATAAAAGCTGAAATTTTCTGATACTCTCTTGATTCTTAGAGGTCTTTGTGAAAAGCACAAATATAGTGAGATGCAAGGCAGCATTGTAACATTTAGCAACAACACAGAGTAACAGTTAATGAAGAATTTCAGTTGCAGTGACCTGTAAATGAGACGTTACCTTAACTAGCTCTTGATCATCTTCCTTTGGACTGGAGTTGCCAACTAAACAGGAATAAATACTGCATGCTTCCATCACTTACACAAACTAGCTTACCAGAATAAACCTTCAGAAATATTTTTGAAGGCCAGGGTGGTGTTTCCACTGAAAAAACAAGAAAATCATTTAACCAAACTGCATGCTACTGGAATGATAAAGTAAATCTTCACATTTTCATTTGTGTTAATGTAAGGGGTTGAATGACTGGGTATTCAAAACTTTACACATTTTGTAGTAATTAATTTCTACTGCTTTTGAAATGGTTGGGGTTTCTTGATGTTAACATTCTCAAAATTTGTTTTGGGAAACATTTGCAGGTTCTTGGTGAAACTGTAGCTTTAACTACATCCTTTACATCTACAAATATCTTTCTATTTTAAAGAAATAAAAGGTGCATTAAAGGGCAAAAATAACTACCAACTACCATCACAGTGTCATCACTGAGCTCATCAAAATGGTCTGTGTAGTATTACATCACAGTATTATTAATTATTACAGTAGGACATAATTGTAGCTTTGCTCTGTGGGCCTTAGACCTTTCAGTCTCTCTGATTTCTACTCCACTTTGGTAGAGCCAACCAAGTGCAGGTGGCTTAGTGCTTAGAAAAGGCAAAAAGTGCTGCTGTGAGCACTGTTCTTAAGGGTGATTCATGAAGGGAGAGCAGAGCTTTTAATTCAGAAAGACTGCATTCACATAGCAAGACATTGGAGGTTTTAAATATCTGGTATCTTAGTACAGGGAGGTGAGTCTATGACAGTGAAGATACATGTTTTCAGATTCATTTTTCTTGTAAGAGTTTGTCTGTAAGCAATATCTCTAATCATCACTGTGTCTGACTAGCCCCATGTTGAACTTGGGGGAAAATTTGTGGAGAAATTTTACTTTGGCTGCTACTGACTGATAGTTTCCAAACCATGTTATGAAATTGCCTGAAATAAATTGTCCACTAACATCAGCAAACGGTTTCTTTTTCTTGTTCTAATTTACAAGAGGAATAAAAATAGACTAATAATAGTTTTTAGTTATTTAGCTTCAAGCCACTGCAAATCACACTGAGTGGTGCAGATTTGCACCAGGAGTCCCAGCTGACATAGGTGGGTGGCAGCTAGGAGGGAGGGAGGGAGATCTGTTAGACAGGGTGGGGGATCCCCATGGAGCATTCAGATAAAAAGGTGCTGTATTTTTCTCTCAAATTTTTTTCTGCCTCCAATACTAAGTGTGGCACTATCTCAGCCTGGCTCTGGGGTATTTTGGCTGTATGCTTGGGAGAGGAGAAAATATCACTGAAAAAAAACATGGCAAGTTTCCTTGGGTGCTCTTTTTAAGAGGAGACACCACAGGGGCTCAGAGACTTGCTGCTGGTTCTTCCTAGTGCAAGAGGAGGAGCAGAGCCTCTGTGCTCTTTATGATTTTAAATCATCCAGGACAGTGCAGAAATTGCTCTGCATGACTCCAAAAGACAAGAAGAGGGAAACCTTTAAAGAGTCTGCCTTCTGAACCTAGGGAAAAGCAGTGATTCCAGAAATGTTTAACAGAAAAGTGAGAGTATAAAGGCACCATCATTAAGATGGCTTGAAAGACAGGATGTTAATGCAGCTGAAAGCTATTGCTGGTTGGATCTGCCAGGACATCCCCAGCTACCACGGGTGTATCAGCAGCCGGAGGGGCTTTGACTCTGTTGACGTAGGTAGTTATAATCAGGAGGAGAAAGTGGAGAGAAGGCACAGGAGGGATGGAGACCAAGAAACAAAAAAGAAAGAGAGGGGGGAGAGAGAGAGAGAGGAAAGAAAGGACAGAGAGAAAAGGGAAAAGGAGAAAGAGAGAAAATGTGGGGGGAGAAGAAGAGAAATGGGAAGGAGAGCAAGCGAGACTGTATTTCTATAATTACTGTGGATTGGCTCGGATTAAGGGCAACTAGCTATCTCTTGGTTTTTGCTTTTTATATAACAACTAATCTCCTTCTAATCAGTTATTATTAAATTATATTCCATTTTTAATTCATTCACAGATCATTGGTGGCACAATTCGGACATCTGGACAGATAATTGAATAGAGATAATTTATGTAAATGAGGAACAGTTGTGTACGAAGGTGGGGGAGGGGAGATTTCAGCTCCCAAGGCCAGTGACCTAATGAAGACTCTCCAAAAGCTGCCCTTGCTCCCTGGGAGGACTCAGGTGTGAGGGGGGATGCTAGGAATATTTGAGTATTGTGTGTTGGATATTAACATGCATACAAGGGGCCATCAAGCCTGACCTGAGCCTTTACCTGAGGGCCCAACCTGTACTGAACATCATTTCTCCGAAGGCTGAAAACAGTGGCCAAATCAGCACCTGGAGGTGCCCTTTGCCTCCCATGGAGGCAATCTGTTTCTAACCCAGATCTCTTCATGCTTTACAGTGTGATACCCCAGAGCTGCACTGACCTGACCATAGGGAGGAGGCAGCAGTGAAGGAGCTCCTCCAACTCAGAATACCAGCAAGGTGCCAAGCCTAGTACCTTGTGGAGGCCTGACTGGAACCCTGGAGGCTATTTCTTACTCCTCAAAAATGCCTCCCTGCTCTTTAATAGACGTGGTCTAATCTTTGGTTGCTTGTCCCAAACTCTGAATTTCAGAATCAGGAAAAACTTATGTAGGTAGATTTCAAAGAGAGATTCTATGATGAAAGGCAGTAACCAAGTACCACAGAGGAACTGGACTAAAGCATTGTGGTAGCAGCAATATGAAAGAACAGCCCCATGGTTCTGGTGTATTGTCATCTATATGGAAACTGTCAGAATGAGCAATTGCAGAAATGGAGTCAAATACTGTCCAGAGAGAGAACACAATGTGGCAGGGGGGTACGTCAGATCCAGCATGAATACCTACAGTGTGGGGAGTCTACTTTAGGCATATTCCCATTTTAGCCAGAGGACTCTGATCAATAGGCTCAGTAGAGCCTAGGATATGGTTTATTTCACCTTGATAAAAATAAACCGGATTAGGGGAATTGCATCTCCATTAACTTTATTGATGATACAGAGACTGACTAGAGAAGTAGCCCAGGACTAGCTCAGGTGTGGGCATCTAAAGTTAAGCAAGATGGAACCCACTATAAGGGAGGAGAGGCATTACTCTGCTTTTGCAGTAGTGGAACAGCACAACTGCATGTTCCTCTGCCTCAGAACAAGGGAAGATTAAAATGAAGTTCTTGTTCTGGGCTGTTATTATATTACTTTTCTACAACATTTGGATGCCACAGACCTAGGTGCTAAAGAAAGAAGCATGATAGATAAATTTATCTTCCAAAGTGGGAAAGAATGCTAAACTCAATTGCTATAGCAAAAATCTAATTTCCATCACTCTATCATAACAGGAGGAATTTTGCTGTGCATACTGAATTGTCCTAGGATTATGGAACTGTTGGAGGGAGGGAACACTGCAGATGCATTCAGTGTGTGGGAAGACTACTCACAAGATTTTTTTGTCAAAATAAATTCAGGTCGAATTGCCAAGAATACAATGCAAATGAAATTAAACTGGTTCAAGTGACCTTCTTGCCCAGTGTCAGAAATACACTAGGCTTGGTTCAGCTCTGCAAGCTTTTTTTGTTGGTTAAAAAATTCCCTTTTCATGTCAGTTCTTGAGGTTCTAATTAGCAAAATGTGAAATTGCCACTGGAAGAATTATTGTGAATTTTTCAGATAGGAGTTAGAAGTGATAATGAGAATACAGCCATATGAGTGACTGCAACCATAAGGTTGGGAGAACAGTTCTCGAAAAGGAGGGTTTAAATCAGCCCTTCTTCAAGACTTCATAACCAATTGAGAAAGGGGACCGAAGTGTGTATTAATGCCATTTGCAGGATACTGAGTTGAGAGGATTTATGTCCATGTGCAGAAGAAAACCAGAGTGCTGCAGCATGGAGAATATAGGTGGGAGTCAACTCAGCAAACTGTTAAAAGGGAAAAATCCCAGAGCCAAAAATGTGCCTCAGAGACAGACAGTAGGACAGTAAGAACAGCTGGGCATAATAGTTTGGTATGATCATAGTGTACATTTGCAATATGACAAAGCTCTAAAAAGGACTGAGAAACATGTCAGAAACATGACATTGTGGAGCAGCCTATTAATGTTGTAATGTTGTAATATTTCTCCAATGTTAAAACTCAAATTTTCTGTGCAGTTTTGTAGTTTTGGGGTTTTTTGTTTGTTTTTTTAAGGAAATATTGATAAATGGAACAGAGCATAGAAAAGAGGAAATAAAATGCCTGGGAAATTGTGGTTTTGGTCTGTGAGCCATGCAGAGATGTGTCTGACTTAAATGATAACTAAAGAGAGAGGAATAGGAATCCCTCAGCTACCAGAAAGGTACAGAATCTGATGCAGAAGACTAAGATTTGGGCTAGCACCAGGAAAAGGAGTATTAATCACTAAGTGAAAGGCAGATCACAGGTCACCTAGGCACAGGATAAAGGTGAGCATTGAGAGGGAATGGATGATGTTAAACTGTAAACATTTCCCCAGACTAACTTGTGGGACTGTGGGAGACCTGTCACGGGGAACATTTGATAAATTAGATGTTTTCACTCTCACATATTTGCCTTTTTACTGCTGGCAGCCACCACTGCCAGACACAAGAGCTGTGCAATGCTGCTGACTCCTTGCATCCTGCTTGCTTGGCTCATATAAATCCCTGTGAATGTTCCATGTCCCATCCCAAATTCTTTGACATATTGTCCTGCAATCTTCTGCATGCTCTGTGTCTTTTCTGTTGCTGCCTTCCCTAAAGCATATTGGGGGCTTCTACATGTCTTAGGGTTTCAAAGCAGTTTTCCTTATTGCTATTAAATTAGTTTGGTAATTGGTGATATAGTCTGTTAAGAAGGGACTATTGCATTTGTTTGTTTGTTTTAATAATATTTTATAATACTAAGCCCTCTTTTCTGTTATGGTGGAAAAGCTGCATAAGAAAGGGAGCACTGCTGTATGTCCTAAACTTATCCAGTCTGGGGTAGTGTATTTCCTTTGCAAACTTATTCAGTAGCCAAACCTCATTGACATTTATCTCCATTTCATCTCCAGTTTCCCCTCACTTCATCATGGACTTAGGCCACTGCGTTTTCCCAAAGGAGCAGGTGGGCTGTGATGAAAATGCAGACTCAGGCATAATTGACTCTGAGAGAGCTTTGAAGACCGGAGCTAATATCCTGGCTTGGCAGACAATGCAACGTGAGAATCAGTACGATGTCTAGAATACAACGGTGAGCTGCTTGTATTGACTCAAACATAGATCCTGAGAATGTGTCCACCTTTAATCCCAGATATAGTGGATATAAGTCCAAGGCCCATCTGGCCAAGGGACCATTATCCTCTCATGGTCTGTCCCTGATCTCAAATGAAAAGGTTGGTGGTCCTCAGACAGACAAGGGTGTGTGAAGCATCAAGTGTGATACAAGTGTAAGATACAAGCATTCTGGTGTGTATCAGATATAGTGTGTCCAGCAGACCAGGGCAGTAACTGTCCCCTGTTCTTGGCACTGGTGAGGCCACACCTCAGATCTTGTACTCAGTTCTGGGCCCCTCACTATAAGAAGGACACTGAGGTGCTGGAGCATATCCAGAGAAGAGCAATGGAGCTGGAGAAGGGTCTGGAGCACAAGTCCTGTGAGGAGCACCTGAGGGAACTGGGGGTGTTTAGCCCGGGGCAAAAGGGGCTCCAGAGGGAACTTATTTCTCTACAGGTACCTGAAAGAAGGTTGTAGCCAGGTGATGTTCAGTTTCTTCTCCCAAGTAACAAGGAACAGGACAAGGGGAAATGGTCCCAAGTTGTGCCAGAGGAGGTTTAGATTGGATATTAGAAAAAAATTCTTCATAGAAAGAGCTGCCAAGCACTGGTACAGGCTGCCTAGGCAAGTGGTTGAGTATACCCTTGGAGGTATTTATAAGACAGGTAGATGTAGGTTTTAGGGACATGGTTTAGTGCTGTGTAAATGGCTGGACTCAATGATATTAAATGTCTTTTCCAGCCTAAATGGTCCTATATTTATATTCTGTTATTAAGAATGCATGGGGCCAAGGAAAGAAGGTGATGAAAGACAATCATACAGACTGAAAATAGCTGGGAATAGAGAGGAAGGGTAAAGGAAAATTTTCCAGCCTTTACTTGAAATTCCATTACTTGTGGTAGATACTCATGCCAACCTCATACATTTACAACCTCCCTAGATTTCCCCAAGGAAATGCTGCAGAAATAGATATTTCTATTAAGGTATATAAACAGTTTATTTTAAGTCTTTAAGGCATCCCTTGATTTAGTTTTCCAAGCAGGGAAGAGCAGTCATGTTGGCTATCTGGTGGTGACAGCGAAGCAGATGCTCACACCACTCTTTTAAACTCTCACAGTGATGCTCAATCAATCGATCATGGGCTCACACAACAGTGATCTGGGTGGCACACCCCTGCCCTTTTCCTTTAGCCAAACCCAAATGGTAAGGGCCAGGATGGTCAGCTCTCGGGTTTCCATCACTTCCCAGGTCTCCATCCTGTTGTCATTCTTGGTTAGTAAGAATACAGTGCAGTTTAGGTGAGGAGAGCATTGATGTGTTCAGTGAACCAATGTCACTTCCTTATGCCTCATCTCTCTCTGTGTACTTGCATGTCAAACACTGCTGAAGGTTAAATGGTGGATGTCAAATGAGGAGATGGATTGCTAGAAAACTAGGATAGGACTAATGGGAACTCAGAGAAGATGTCTCTTTATCCTTCTGCCCTGTGCCATGACCAGTTATACCCATCTCATTCTTGACAGAGGGACAAGAATCTAAGTAATCTCTTCCAGTGTCTCCCTTGCAGTCTGTTTTACTCCCCCTTGCTCATTTTTCTTAATTTTGCTCCTAATGTCTAATATAGACCTTTCCTGCTACAATTTCCTGTGTCATGGGCACAGAGGAAAGCTTTTTCCCTTCTTCAGCTTTCATGCCTGAGGATAAAATTTTCTTTTATCCTCTCTCTGTCTTTCGTCTTCAAGTTACACAGCACCACTTCCTTCAGGTTTTCCTTGCAGAACATGTGTCAGATCTGTGATCATTCTCATTGCCCTCCATTAGGCACTCTCCAATGAGTCCACTTAGAAAGGCAATTCCAAAACTGGGCTAAATACACCAACTAAAGTCTCAGCAATGCTGAATACAAGGAAAGGTTATTTCCAGAGGTCTTGACAGTTGTAGTCTTATCCATTCTTTACAGTAGGAGGTTTGATTTATTTGCAACACTATAATATTTTTGACAGTGCCTGTAATCCCTTCTAACCCCTATTGCTTTTTTGGAAGAATTGCTGCATAACAAGTTGTTTTCCAACCCCTGTTTATGCATTTGATTCTTTCTGCATCACTGAGATTCTTTGCATGGTTTCTTACTGATTTGCATCTACGTTTTTTCAACCACTTTCCAAAATTGCCAAGATGATTTTGAATGCTAAGTCTGTCCTTCAGTGTACTTAAAGTGCCTTCCAGGTGTGTGTCTTCCTGATGTACCCTTTCCCTCTTTTGTCATCCACGTTGTTAATTCATCCAGTGAGCAGAACCAGATATTCATGGAGTTATTCTCAAGACATCCTTTATTTTGATAATAAACCACTGAGGGTTATTTGCTGAGCACAGTATTTCAACTAATTTTTCACCTATCTAACATTAGTTTCTGCTATTTTACATTGCCCTAGTTTACTCATAAAAACAGCTTTTGAAATGGAGCCTAAACAGCTTATGTAAGTAAAGATACTCAACCTCTTCTGCTCCTTCTTTACCTGCAAGACCTGTTGCCTTGCTACAGCAAGAAATTAGATTGACTGAAAGGGACTGATCCTTGACAAATTCACACTGAAAACAATTGATTGTCTCATTTTAGCCTTTGATATTTAGAGATAACTAGGTAATTTATTTCAGAACTTTAATGGGAAAGGGAATTAAGCTGACTGGTCTATAATTACCCATCACCCTTTCCGTCACTTCTGTAAGAGCAATGTCTGTGATTTTCTTGTACTCCACCACATCTCTACAAGTTCTGGGAGACAGCCACTACTGACTCCAAGACTGCTGTAGCCAAATTTCTAAGCACCTTCAATGAAGCTCGTTATGCCAAATAAATCTGAATGCATTTAACTCAATAACATTACCTCTCCCATACACTTTTCTTATTCGATGCCAAGATTTTACTTCTTCATCACTGTTATTAGTTTCTCTAATATTATCCTCTGTCAATAATTTTCACTCCCTGTTGAGCAGAAATCCAATATTTTTCTTAGTCTTCCTCTTGCTCCTAATGAATTTACAGAATGATTTCTTGTTCCCTTTGATTATCCTGCTACTTACAATCTTATTTTATGCTTGGCCTTTTTGATTATATTCCTGCTTGCCTCTGCTGTTCTTCTGTACTCACCTTTTGTGCACCAAGCTATTGCTTATCTTCTGCACCTTTCCTTCACAGGTGAGAGGGCAATGGCAAATTTGTGAACTAACCAGCTTGTTTTAATTTTTTTCCTATTTTATGATATAACAGCCCCTCTTGGAGCAGAGGAAGATGAGGGGCCCAGAAAAATATGGCTGGTGTATCATGAGTTTACTGCAGTTGAAGAAGAAGGTTAAGGGGCAGGTTGTAGGTTGACAATTGGATTAGGAGATGCCAGAGGCAGGGAAATGCAGGAGAGCCTTTTTCCCCCCAGCTGTATTTGTTGTAACAGCAATTATTTTGAGCGCTATTAAAGATCATAACCACAGCTCTGATGACATTTATGTGGAGGCAGTGAGGCTGATCCTTGAATTCTGCAGTGAGGTGTTAGCCTGCTTCTCCAGCCTGGTGGTCTGATCCTCAGCTCACTAATAGTGAGGACAGGTTGAGGAGGGGCAGGAGACAACAGTGCTGTGCTGCAAGGGGGCCCTCAAGGCAAGGAACCCAGCGACAATGCCACAGCCCGGGTGTGCCCCCACAGTGGGGCCTTGCCACCTCTCCCTATGCCACCACCAAGCCTGTACAACACCAAACCTTCCTCCTGCATCCCACCTTGACAAAGCCAGGGCTGAGTGCATGGGTAGAGGGCTTGGGGAATGCCAGGGTGAGGCCCTGTCACCTCACTTTGCTTATGCTGCCCCATGCCCATGTCTTCTCCAGAACCCCAGTGTCATAATCCTTGCCCCTTTATACTCCCCATTTTGCCTTGACAACAGGTGCTTCTCCTCTGCTGCTGCCCCGGGCTCTGTGCAGACAGCTCCCCTCCCTGTGCTCCTCATTAACACCCCTCCTAACCGGCAGGAGCAGACACCACCAGCAGCTCCTTTCCCCTCCAATCCCCTCCCCTTCCCTTCCATAATCTATCTAAATATTAAAATGAGTTTGTCCCTGATTTACATGCGTAAGAAGGGATGTAATAATGAGGACGTAGATTAGAAGATTTAGCACAATCGTTTGTGTAGATTGTGTCCCATCAAAGGGCAGCTCTGACAAGCCGAGATTAAGGAGCAAACAGCTGCCGCTGGAATTCAGTCCATTTGTTTGTTTGCTGTTTTCTCTCTTGACTCCAGCAAACAGTCTCATTAACATGCAAGTGATTTGCCCCTTAAGCCTTTTCCTGTTTATTATTGGGGGAGTTGCTGACAAGGGCTTTGTAGAGTCCCTGGCCCAGTTCTGAGAGATCGACATGCAAATCAAGATTAAAATGGGAAGTAATTAAAAACAAAGAAGGGGCCATGACACCTTGGTCCCCTCTTTCCTTTGAGGGATCTTTAAGTTAAGGCACTGGGAAGAGGTGTGCGGTGAGGGGAAATGGAGCACTGTCCACCAGGCCTGTGTGGCCCTGGCAGGCCTCTCTTAGCTGTGGTGTTGAGCTCTCCCTTTCTCCTGCTCTCCTCCACTCACTCTGCCTCCCCCTCCTCAAAATGTCTGTCTGCTAAACTCATTTGCAGCCTTTGCTTCAATAGCCTGGTTTGGCAGCACCTTCCATATGGTGCTTGCTGCCCACCACAGCCTCAGCATGCTGGGCAGCACATCCTGGACCCACTGCTGCCTTCATGTGTGCAGCCCCTGGCCTGGGGCCATCCGTGCCCTCTGCCCCCTTAGCAGTGGTGTCCCCATCCAGCATCATGAACCTACCAACAGAACTTGCAGCTTTTTCAGCACAAGTGGGTCCTTTCTTTCCACAGTGAGTGAGGGACTGGCACAGGCAGGGATTGTGTAGCAGCCATGCTCACAGGCACTGACAGTGATGCAAAGGGTCTCCTGAATACACACAAGGGTCTCCTGAAGTCATCTGGGTTGTGAAGGCTAGCTCAGGTCACTGGAGCAACACTGGGAACAAACCAGCACAGTCTTTCAGTAGGATCCAGATTCAGCTAGATCAAGCTTGGGGGCAGTGACAGTATGCACCTTGCCTACAGCTGTCTAGGGATGACAACTCTGAGGAACAGCACACAGGATTTCTTGGGCTGAGAGAGAGAGACTGTCACATAAATCTCCTGCAAAGCAAGTAGCCCTTTCTCTTCATTTATCAGAACGCTTGCTCTGTCCCTTGCAAGACAAGTGAAAATATAATGAAGCCTAGAAACTTGCTCTGGGAAGCAGCCACAGTTATTCAGTGTGTGTCTACACAGACAAGCAGGGACAGATGTGGCTAGCTCTGCCTGGCAGCTGACTCCTGCCTGGCAGCATGGAGCTGTGCCGGAGCATCTCCACACCCAGCCTCGTCTTAGTCAGCGTCAAGGCTCCTGGCTTGGGCACAGCTGCTCCTGGACCCTGGGATTCCTGCCCAGGTACATAGCATGCTTGCACCTTGTTAAGCAGACTTGCACGTGTTCGTGTGCGGATGCCCTCAGTGCCAGGATGAGGCTGTTCACCAGGTGTGACACTGAACAGTTCTGAAATGTGTGACTTTCTTTCATGCTTTTCTTAAATCCTGATGTTGACAAGCTGCTATGCACCTTCCCATGGGGTCCATGGCAAGCAGGAGCTGAGGAAAGGCAGCTTGCTCGAGGCTAGCCCAAAACTCTTGGGGACTGGCTGCCGTTTTCAGTGGTTACCCAGCTATTACTGAAGTTGGTTTCATGCATGGCCAGGAAGAGACTGCAACTAGTCTGCAGCTACAGATATATGGCTGCAGATCGTGTTGTAATAAACACATGGGTGAATCACAACGTTTAAAACACTTATGCACGCTGTAAGTACTTTCTATCCTGAGTCCTTTATTTTTACAATCATGAGTACAGCTGCACAGAGGGATTGGTCAGGAAGATCTCACTCTCCACCTTGCTCCACTTAGCTGTTAAGACCAAAGAAGCTCATGGCTTTTGTAGGAACAACTGTTTAGAGCTGCAGTGCCTTCCCCTCTAACTGCTGCTGCTTGCCAAGGCAGTGCAGTAAGGAATGACCAAACCAAAACATGGCCAGCCAATGTTACGGCATTGCACAAAGTAAATGAGATGGTGACCATGATCCTTGCAAACAGTATTGTGAACAGACAGAATGACAGGCGAGTGATTGTGAATTCCCTGCTGTTGTTTCCAACTCATTGGCCAAAATAATTAATGAAATAGTTATAGCTTTTGCTGTTTCAAACTCAGAGAATGGCACAGCTTCACTGCTTGCCCAGCATTTTTTTTGGTGTTTGTTGTGACAGTGCCAAGGCAGAGAAGAGCATTTTCCCTGCTGGGGCACTACCTGCAGGACAGCATAGTCTGGTACAGCTGGAGTGGTCAGTCAAGTTCAAACAATGTCAGAGATAGGAACAGATATATTTTGCCAACTTGAACTTGAAGAGCTGCTGGATTCCTCTGATCTGCTCTGACCCTGCCCCTCTACCCCTCCTCTTCCTCACCAAGAGGTAGCTCTGCAGCCAGCAGCCAGGCTCCAGGTGTGCTCCTGTAAGAGGTGGCCATGTGCAGTCCCAGTCAAGCCCCTGGCTTCCCCATGGGGCAGCAGTCAACTGTGCAGTGCCTTGCACACTCACTCACCATGCAGTCCCTTCAGCAAGCATGCTGCCCTCCAGGCAGCAGCAGCACCCCAGCAGCAGTAACACTGCCTCTCTCAGCACTATTTTTTTACCTGTAACAACTCAGCCCTTGTTGCAATTGATTTTCTATGGATCACTGAAAGTTGTTTCATCATTTTAGTCCTAACAGATTTCTACTGCCTGTTTCTCTGTTGTTTTAGTTTTTTTTTAATTTCCACAAATACAGAGTTTTTGGTTTATAATGGGATAAGGATTCTGTGGCTTGGGCTCATAAAATCATAAATCCCTGGGTCATTTTTGCTCAAACTCAGCACAGTCAAAGCAACCACTGCTTCCCCAGATAGAGATCAAATCTGGAGAACTTCACACTCCCCAAGCAAAAGAGTTACGAGTGATTAAGAAGGCCACTAATTCTAGAAATGGGTAGTCAGCCTTGATGTAAATCATTTGATTGCTCCAGCTCTAAATGGGAAAGAACAGGTGAAACCAGTGTGCACATGCAGCAAATAAGCAGGGAACTGCTGGAGAGTGCTGTTTGCCTGCAGCTCATGTCACCATCCATGACACCATCAGGCAGTGCACCCCTTCTAGCCTAGTCCTTGAGAATGTGCTAATGGACCCCAAAGAGTGGGATCGGTGCTTCAGTCAAAGAAAGACATGTGATGGAGAAAGGGGTCTGGAAAAAAAATACTCATAAATGAGGGAAAAGAGGATATTGGAGTGGTTCCAAAAAAAAAGAGGTTTTCCCCCAGAAGGATCTAGGGATCACCCTGAGATGGCAGGTGCTGGAGAAGCTCTGGAAAACAGTGGCTTTGACAAGGGGACAGAGGGGACACTGAGTCCCCCAGCACCTCATGGCTCTTGCATTATGTGTGCAGAGGGGTCCCTGCCCAAGCCTCCTGCTGCAGTAATAAGCACTTGACTGAGAACAGGGTAGGCAGGGAAAAAAAAAGGGCTTCGTGGGCCCGGCTGCAGCGTGTGCCACCATGTGAGCTGGGAAGGTGGGGGAGTCTCTAATCCCTCAGGGTCAGGCCAGCTGCCAGGATCCAGCTCATTCCCCAGCATGGCAACTCCACAGCCTCTCTCACACCGATGACACCCTTAGCAGGGCAGGGGCTGACTACCTGCAGCCTCTATTCCCAGGGCTTGTGTTCCAAACAGCTGTAGGCACAGGAATGCCAAGTTTTATGTACACCTTCTTTTGGGAGGTCCAAGAATCTGTTGTGACCTGCATAAATACTTAGCAGGGTCCAGGGGGAAGGTTTCATTGTATAACTTCTCCCTATAGCTGCTGGTGGTTTTATGCACCAACTTCGCCAGACCTGTGGTGGGCTGTTGTTTTTCCTCTGTCAGGAAAAAAAGTATAAAATTATACTTCTGAACATAATGAGGATTTTTAATCAAAGCCACTCCAATGCAGGGAGCTTCTCTCTTCAAAGCCAAGATATTCAACTTGCCCTCCACTGCATTTCTTTCACTTATGATTATTGTCTTACTATTGCTATTATGTCATAAACTGACGTCTTGTGTTCCTGTTTGTTATCTGGGGATTCTGCTCTAATCTTGACAATCGCTAATGCAGTGTAAATCCAGCACACTGGGTGATAATCTGGCTACATAAAAAAAAAAAAAAAAAGACTTTCTAGGCATAATCAAAACCTTTCACTTTAATATTGAGCACAATACTTTTACGATGAAATTGCATTTTCCCCAGCTCTTCTCTGCAGCTCAGAAGGAGGCCATGCTCTGTTTGCCTCTAGATAAAGCTCACTGGGATTTAGTGGGCAGGGTGTAGGATCCAGCCGCCGGCACAGTGGAGAGCAGTCCTGCTCTCCAGTGACATCCAAAAGTTGGCAGGAGCCCTGTTCCTTCCCTGGCCTCGGTGGGGAATGTCTCCCCTTCGCCAAACAGAGCTCTGGAGGATGGATGGGGACTTTTATGGATTGTATTACTGAAAAAATATATACTGTGTATATATATATATATATATATATATGAAAAATATATACTGAAAAAAGTAAGACACAAAAATTCAGTATGTCTCCTTTTTATAGGTAGTAATTAGTGCCTGATGAAACCATGTTTTCCACCCAGATGTACCTCCACGCCGTTAAGTTCGTGTGCTCAGAACTGAGGAGGGCCTGGGCCGGGGAACCGGGCGTGTGTTTCAGTCCCTTTTTCAGAGAGATCTGAGACGGGTACGAACGCAGAAAGCACGGCAAGCCAGGCAGAGAAAATGCGGAGGGCGAGATGGTGCATTAAGGCTTGGTGGTGCGGGTATTTCGCAAGAAGAAACGCCCCCGCTAAACCCAGGCCATGGCTGTTTGCAGGCCCGGGCCCCCAGGCAGCACCAGAGCCGCCCCCGGCTGGCGGGGCGGGAGCGCCGCTGCCCCTCGGCAGGGCCGGGGCCGGGGCCGGGGCGTCCGCGAGCGGGGCCGGGGCGCCCGGGTGTCGGTGGCGCGGCGTCCGGGAATGCGCCGCTGATCCTAAACAAGTTTGCCAGCCATGCTTTTCTCATGGCTCCCGCACAATGGCCCGTTTTCTGCCCACCTGCCGATTATGCTTAATTAGGCGAGGAGTTGATTAATTTGAGGTAATTGACAGCTAATTACAGGCCTGAGGGCTCATTAACTTGACGTCCTGTCTGAGGGAATCAGCTGGAGGGGGTCAGGTGATGTGCAGCCCCCTCCGGTGCCCGCTTGCCGCCCACTCACCTGGGCGGCCCAGGGTAGGGACAAGTGAGGCTGCCCTGTGGGAGATGGGGTGCTGGGGGCCATGGCCACAGGGCGTCGGGAGGACAAACATCCCCAGAGGGGATGCAGCAGGGCAGGAGGGCTCCCTGTGGTGATTTAGCAGGAGGAGAGGAGTTCGGAGGTTGGTGATGGGCTGGGAGCTCGAGGACAAGAAGCCAAGCGTGCAGGCAGAAGGGGAGAGAGACGTGCCTGGGATGAGGGCTCCCTAGGCTGCAGCTCCCTGTAGGATGGGCCGGCAGTCCCCCACCCATGCTCGCTGTACTGCAAGACATCATTAGTCACTTCACATTTACATCATACAACTCCTGATTGAAAAAAAGGGAATATTTTTTCAGTAAGACTTTTCTCAGTTGCGCTTTACTGCATGCAAATCACAGGACAGCAAGAGAGCTGTTTACCTAATATCCTATTGATCTCCATCCTATTCAAATGGAGATTTCAGGCATGTCCTCTGGATTTACAAATGTATCCATATTGTACCTTTCTAGAACTGGCGGAATCCTTGCACAGAGAGAGGCTAAATAACACAGCCAAGGTTACATTGAAAATCTAAGCTGGATCCAGCTTTTTGAGCCCTACACCCTAGGCCTTGACCATAAAACAGTCTTCACCATTTTTAACAAGCACAAAGCAGGTTACCTGAAGATGACTGCCAGAGGTCTGGCCTTATGGCTACTCTTCTGGGGGACTGGCAGCTCACAGATCTCCTGGCAATGCTGAGGAGAGGGGCAGAGGATGCCTTTTTAAAAGGCTGCTGTCTGATTTAGAGAGGATGTGGCCAGAGAACTTGAAAGTTCACAAAGGTTTGTGATGGCTTCTTGTTGCTGTGGGAGGGCTCACCACCCTTAAACTCCATCTCATCTTCAGGAAATCTTGCCCCAGGCATCATGGATGTAATACCTGCTTAGTAAGCTTGGATCAGGACTCAGTGGTAAGACAATAGAGAAAGGGGCTGAGAGAAGGAATGAGAAGTAAGCCATGCTGGTGAGCAGAATGACTACAGGGCACAGTAACAGCTGGACTGTCCAGGCAGACACAGGCTTAATTCGTACCAAGGCATATTGCACTGCTATGGGCAATGAAGGCTTGGATAACAGAAATTGAGGGAATGGGATCTTCTGGAAAAATGGCAGGCCACTCTTCTGTGAGCATATGGAAGTCTGGAGAAGAATCTAAAAAATCATCATAAATCACAGTTTGACCTAACCACTGTGCCTCTTCAGCCAGCAGAAGCTGCATTGCAACTGAAGCCTTCTCAGACACTTCACACATTGGCATCAATACTCTGCCTTATTTTTGCCTTATTTCTGCCTCTGGCTCCTCTGAAAGTGCTATGCCATTCTCACATTCTTGGTGTGATCAGAATGGATGAAAAATACAGGTGTCTCATCTGCATATTGCTGACAGTGGTTTTTAGAAACTTGACTAAACAACTTGCTTTGATACTCTGTTGTTACATTCCACAGCTAACTTTGTCCCTTTGAAATGTACTGATGTTTCATTTTCAAGCTCTCTTGTTTAAATTTCACGCAGTTGGGTAAAGCTGACTGGTCTCTATGGCAATCATTATTTAATACCCTTCTCCCATTTGTTGTTCCTTCTTTCTACCCTAAACACACCCAGACTGGGTGATGATTCATGGTATGGAGGCCAAATGGACCCATGTGACAAATAAATTTTGCTCACTTGCTTAGAACCTTTCCCATGTCTGTCTCTTTCAGGAGAAGGTGTCCATAATTTAAGTTGCATTTGAGAGGAGAACACCCCAACAACTTTTATACTGGCATTTATCATTTAGAACCTGAGAGAGGAGTTGTTCAGAGAAGCCCAGACAGGTAGTTTCCTCTTTCTCTCTAAATCCACTGTTGAAATTGGCTAAACCTTGGCCATTTCTCATCCTGACTATTACAAGGCTGTTGCCTTGTAGTGTAAATACAAAGACTATACATTGGTGCAATAATATTAAGCATTAGGCACAGCACTGGGTTACCTCCTCATGAATTCCTTCCTCTTTTCTGTGTTGACACAGATTTCATCAACAGTGATGAAAGAATCTCATAAACAGGGACACATCTAACCATATACATTTTCTATGAGCTCACATAATGTTATCAGCTTACAGATGGAGTGCTAGGACAGAGGTAGATGAAGTGGTTGCCCCCATTCAACAGGATATCTGAGGTAGATCCAGATAGGAAAAGTGCGTTCTGCATGTTTTAACTCACTAAATTTTAGAGCTCTCTCTTGCTGTAGAAAGCCTTACCCACTAAATGCTACACTGTCATGCTGAGTTCCTTTCAGAAGAAGGAACGTTTCATAGGGCCCATGACTCTTCTGAGGTCTAAGCTTTAAGAAAACTTCCTTTTTGATATTGAACATTTGCCTGAATTCCTAAGAAATATCTGGAAGCCAGAAGTCCCACTCACCATCCCTGGAAATGTTCCAAAAGCATGTAGATGTGGTGTTTGGGATATGGTGGTAGGCCTGTCAGAGCTACCTTAATGTTTGGATTCAATCTTAGAGGTCTTTTCCAATGTTCATGATTCTGTGGTGACTGAGTCAGGAGCTCCTTCTGCCTATAAGGAAATTTCTGAGTCCGGTCTAAGTGAGTTCGTTCTAGTAGCAGGAAATTTTACACAGCTCTAAAGCTGTGGGTAAGCAGCAACAGATATGATCTTTGAGGGAGTGCTAAGTAGCCTCACTAGGATTGTCATACTGATGTAAGAATCAGGATAGCATAGGATCATTTATTTGAGAGGTGTTTCCTCAGAGAAATCCATCCCACAACAGCATATTGTGATTTAGGCTGATGTAATTTCAGCCAGGGAGACTGGTTATTGGTATATAACAAGCTGTTGGTATTTAAATACAGGTCACTCGGACATTCAGAATTACATAAAATTTAGGTAAACTCCTTTCTGTACTAAGTCTGTGGATGCTGGAGGAAAAAAAAAAATTTTTGGAAAAGTGTGTAGTACCAGTAGTTTGTTTTACAGTACCAAAAGTGCAAGTAACCCCTACACAAACTAGACATAAGCTTTCAAGTAAGTTAGCAGAATGGAAACTTGTTGTGATCAATGACAGGGTAACCCATTTGCATTTAATTTACTTTTTATTTCAGAAGTTTTGGCTTTGGAATTGGTTCTTGGGAATCCATAAAAGAGGAGGTCTCAGCAAATTGTGTGTCCAAGGGAGGGAAGACTACCATTTTGGAAGGCACTATGGACTTGGAACAGGTTGGAGTGTTTTAGAAAGATGATTACCTGAGCAGTGGCAAGGATGCCATTGCTGACACCTGGGCCAGCACAAGATGCTGAAGCAGTCATTTGTGTCACTGGATGAGAACTGTGCTCAGATGGCGACACAACTTGCTCCTGTGATAGCCTTTCTGCTGCTTTCCTCTTTGGACTTAGCTCAGGCCATTTCAAGGAGGAAGAGCAGTAGATGTAAAACACTAAGATGTTCTTGACTACATCTGTTCTTCTCTGATCTGGCAGATATAAGCAGTTGTTCAGCACCAACATCCCTGCACCATGTGTCCAGCCACAAAGGCCTACCTCATAATTGCACTTGCAGCTGAAGCTGTGTCTGAATCTGTCCACACCACCATCTGTAATCAGTGACTTCTAAAAGAGTGACCTGCTGATTTGGGTACCTCTGCAGCATGAGATAATACAACAGGCTGAGAGGAGTGTTCTGACCCTGAGGAGCAAGAATGGCAGGAGGGAGAGCTGCTTAGCCCTGATTTTTCTGAAATATTTCCAGCTTTTTTTTGTACCTAAGAATTTCTTCTGCAACATATGGAGGGAGTGGCCACCAAAAATAAGTTCTTTCTATTGAGCCTGGCTCCAGAAACATTTTTTTCCAGATACCCAGAGCCTGTGTGAAGTAGCTGAAAATTATGATGCAAACAACAGAAGCTTGATGAAATGTTGCTTTAAAATCTATGTCATAACTGCTATGTATATGCCTGTGTTTGTACATCTGTATTGGCACCTACTCTGCAAGGCTGGATGACAGCTCTCCCAGAGCAATTAGCAGGCTGAATTTTAAGTCAAGATCTTGCTAAACAGCTTCAAAAACAAATATCCATAGCCCATGTTGACACCAAGCAGGTCAACCTCCAGTTCTGAAGACCAAAGAAGGTTATTTTTCTGGTGCTGCCTGTGTAAGTGACATAGCTCCTAATCACCAGAAAACCAGCTTGTATTTTAAGCTTAAATGACACCTCAGGATCAAAGTTCCAGAGGTACAACCCAAATGCAGTACATGATGCACAATTTTCTGATCCACATACTTAACTTCATGTGCCTGAGAAGCCAGTTAGCAAAAGACTGTACACAGATGCACGAAGTTTTTATATAATTTTAAACATCTTTCACCTTAAAGAACTGTTAAGTAACTACACTCTATCAGTTTCTGGGTTTCAGAAGAGAAGATGCCTGATTGATTGTCTTGCTCAGGGGTAAGAGGGTTACTGTAATTATCTTGTTTGCAAGAAAAATAAGAACATTTATCTCAGGTTAGCAGAAGGAACAGAAATTGTGAAATTTATCATTAGCCCAAATGTATTTTTATTTTGCTGATGAATAAATGTTGAATGCCTGATGTTTGTGCTAGCATTGTTCCTATTATTTCTGTGGGAATTTTAGATTAAATTTTCCGTTAAATGTTGGAATTTTTCAAAACAGCTTCTCAGAATTTATAGGGGCTGACTATTTAGGCATTATTTTGATGATAGTCTTCAATCCAGTGTTGAGACAAAATTAATTTACTGTTCTGATAATAACATATTCTTTTTGTTAGCTTCCCTCAATAATACTTATAGTTTACGCTTGTATACCAATATGGATGTAGCTTATTTGGATGCTATTTTTATTTCACCTTAGTTTAGGACTTTCATGAACATTATAAAAAAATCATGTACAAATGCCCTCCTGATATTTCTTCAGTAGGCAATAACAATTGACCAGAATGGATATTACCAGGCAAAAAGCCTGACTGGATTCAGTTAAGAAGACAATGATTTCCACACATTTGTTCCACTGACAGCACATTTGGCTCATCAGCTATAGAACACCTTGCCTGTACACTCAAGTTTTCAGGACAAAAGAGACATCTATCCACTTCTGCAAGGAAAATGACAAATGTTACTTTTTTGTTATGGATGATAATTTTGTTAAGTTACAAAAACTAGGAGGCTGCTCAGGGAAAAGGAATTGTGCTATTTATCATTAAAACAAAACAAAAATGAAGCAAATTTGGAGCTCCCAGGAATATCTATAGCCAGTAAAATAACAGCATTTTTTTAAAATGGGGAAAAAATTGCTAACCATCCAGAGATAAGAAAACAAACGTTTGTACTAGGGATTTCTAAAGAACAAATTGTGCTGGAGAAACCTGATTGCTTTTTAAAATAGAATTACAAAATTAGTGGATGATGGGAACACGATGGATTTGATACATTTGGATTTTAGTAAAGATTTGATACATAAATCCTACTCAAAATTAATGCAAATGGGTTTGGCTACACCACTAGATGGAATGAAAAATTGGCTGGAGACCCACAAATAAAGGATAATGATGCATTAAAAGGTATTGTGTTAGAGGGAGAGATCTCCCTCCCAGAGATCAGCAGTCAGCTCTGTCCTATTTAACACCTCTTGACATGACACCCTCTGCCTGAAAATCAGGAAATTTTGTAAAGAGAGTGAAATATGGATGGACACAAGGGATAGAGCAGCTGAAAATAAAATGGCAGGCCAGTAAAAATACAAATATTGTCCAAACCACAGTATACAGGCACGAGGAGGGGCCTAGAAAACACCAGCTGAGAATAACTGCAGCAAGAACCAATGGGATAGGAATTAGCTGTGTAGCACAACAGAAAAACAGCTAAAGTGTTTGAGTAATAGGACTGCAGTTCACCCCAGTATGGAAAGACCAGAAGATTTTCAGTATCTTTGTCCCACTTCTGCTTTCACTGAGGTCCCAGGCAGGTTTTGATGGTGTAGCTGGTAGGACAGCTCCTGGAATCTCCTTTGTTGCATGCTGGAGACAAAACTTCTGTAAGAGATTTTTCTCCCCAGAAACAACCCGTGTCGATACTGTGAAGTCAGCCTGATGTGGGAGGAGGGCTTTAAACAGTTCCTCGTTCATTTTTTAGAAACTGTAAAACCAGGAAAATAAATGGTAGTAAAGCAAATTAAATCCATTAACAGCAGGCATAAATCCCCATTTTCCTAATGTTTTCCCATTCTCTATCACTCACTCTGTCCATTTGCAATTTCAGCTATTAATCATCTAATCTTAGCATCTATCCATGTACAGGTGTACATGGGTGTCCCAATGACTTTTGAACCTGTAGGCTAATTTCAGACAACTTTCCAGGTAGGCAATGCATTTATGTATGTTTCTGTATATTTTATTACTTCAATTGGCTAAGAAAGAAATCTAGTGACTGCCCTCACTGAAGTGTGAGCATACATCCTGTAAGGCATCAGGGAATCCACACACGATACAGTCTTGGGAGACACATCCACAAGGAAAACCACACTTCTTTGGCTGGTGCGACTGTTCATTAAATTTCTGCTTTTCTCTGACCTCCTTCTTGCTGAAAACCACCACCTTTTCCTATTTTCTTCCCCTGTGTTTTGATTTTTTCATTGTTTTTCTTCTTATACTGCATTTATAACAGTCTGCCTCCTTCACTCCTTTGCATTTGCTCCATGTCCTGCTGTCTTTCAAATGTACTTTTTTACCTGTCTTGGTCTCCTGTCCTCTAAGTTCCTAATTCTTCTCACTTACCTGTATTTTTCTTTCATTCTTCCATATCACTTTATTTCCACAGTCCTCTGCCACCAAAAATACTTGCTAATAATATTTTGACACTTGCTAGTAAAATTCCTGTAAACCTTACCCAGATGCATACACAAATGGGGTACACTAATATCTATTCAGCAAATTCCTTCCTCTCCAAATTATTGAAGTGAATGAGAGAAATGATCTCTCTTTTGCTGGAGAAAATAGTTTTAAGCTCCCTAGAGAACTGCCGTGATCATTTTAATAATGTTCTGTGTGAAGGCAGGATCAGACCCACAGATCATCAGAGCAATAGCACAACATGGCAAAATTAGGAAAATTTTCCTGCCTTGGTTTGTTGGCAAATATTTGGACCTAGCAAGTGTAGAATTACCTGAAATCTGCAAAGTAGTGCTTACACACTCTGTGCCTGAGTGTAAGAGGCTCAGCAAGGTCAGAATAAGTGTTCTACATCAGTGAAGATGTTACAATTATTTGTAGGGTCTCTGTAATGCTCATAGCTTCCTCCTAAATATGTGTGTACACCATGCACACTGTGGCAGTTAACAGTGCTGTGAGAAAACTTCATTTTTAGAGTTTTGTTTTTAAATTCTCAAATCTTTAACACTGCATAAAGTCACTCAAAAATTAAATTCATAGAGTAGTTCTTACAGGTGTTGAAAAAAAGATTAAAATGTCTGGTATTGCACTGTAATTTACTGTTATTGAAATTTCTTATGCCTGATGGTTGCTTAGGCAGTTGGGGTTTTATTCATTTCTTTACTTTAAAACCTACATCTACTTAAGAAAACAATAGATGCCAGACAAACGAGCAGATGGGAAGCAGTGGAAGGGCCACTCAACTGTGGCTAAGAAGTTACAGGGTTTGAACTGTGCTGGATAACCTCTAACAAGACTCTTTCCATCTTGACATCTCCTTTTCTCCCATCCTTTTACTGTTTCATCTTCTTATAACCTCTTGAGGACAGCAACATTCACCCAATTATGTGTTTCCGTGATGCACAGCACAACAGAGTTTTGATACTTGCTGAGGTCACCATGAATTAAATGACTTTAGCAGTGCACTGGAGAACTCAAACTGCTGAAGAGACGTCCTCCAAACACCACTCCAGCCCACAGGCCAGGTACCCTACAACTAGTGAGTGCTGCATGAATGCCAGGAGGTCTTGTTGAAGGCCACAAGAAGCCATTGCACCCTTTACCCTCCGTCTGCATATTTTCACCTGTCTTCACAATGTTCTTGAGTACTGCTTATCTGTATGATGGATGTTCTTTATCAGAATGCCATCCTCACAAGGACACAAAACCAGCACTTGTTTTATGCTCGGTGGATCCTTATTTGCATTTGGAAGTCAGAAATTTGACATGATATTATCCATACAGCAAGATGGCAGGCCAGTCAAATCGAGGTGTTACAAGCAGGGACACCAGTACCTCCTTGAGCAAAGAAACACAGATAAATTGGCAAAACCAGCAGTAGAGTCTTTTCTTCTGATGTCTGCCATTAAAGCCCAATCTCTTGAGTTAGGTCTGACATGGGAACTGTCACAACCTTTACACAAGGAAAAACTCAACTGCTGAGCTTCCAGAGCACAAAAATGAAGATGGGTGTGATGGTCCTTAGTTTTCTGCCAGTGATTTGTGACTCTTCCTTAGACCAAGACTGAAGTGGCCACACAGTGTAACAGGCAGTTGTTTTTCCTTTTGAGAAACTGTTCTGCTGTGACACTGGAAAGCAGTGCAGATGTGGGTTTCACTGAGCATCCACGAGAGAGCCTCAGCTCAGGTAGAGTGCTTATACTCAGACCTTTGCCTCTTTCTATTTGTGAGGCAGCATAAAAGCTGCCAGTTCACTGGGGTAAGGCAGGAGCAATAAAGCTTTTCTCCTTCCTGGGTTTTAGTAAGAGGATTATACATCTCCTCCTTCTAGAATAAACCTCTTTGCAGAGAAGATACTTCTCAAGCCCTCTTTGGAGATCAGGCTCCTAAGATCAAGACTCCTAAGATTCAAGCCATCACAGCAGCCAGTAGGAAATGAAGCCCAGTTAAAAGGGAAAGGCTTTTACAGCTCTGCAGGACTGCAGAGCTTGGACACAAGGGTACGTGCTGCCATGGCAAAAGGATCCTTGTTTGGTTCACAGCTATTGGAGACAGAAAAAATAAGGAAGCACAAGCACAAGGCAGAGTTCAAGCTCCATCCAAGATGACAGGAGACTGTTGCTGGAGACTTAGAAGGACATAAACCCTCCTGCTGGAACAGCTTCACCACCAGGGAAAAATAACCCAAGAAACTAAAGAGGGAACCTCTTGCAACTTTAATGCTTGACAAAGGATGTCTGAAAACGGTAGCCAAGTACTGAGTGCATTTCTTAAAGAGATAAAGCAAATCAAAAGGTTTAAGACATGGTTATATGTTTTACTACATTTAGCCCAAAGATACAAAGGACCTCTAGAATGATCATAACATCCAGATCAGACTTAATCACTAATACATTCCCATAATTTTGGAAACATCAACCAGCAATTAACTTGTGCAAGTTACTGTTTACAAAACACCTATGTATTAAAATGAAAGCCTGTGTGACGAGTTAATAAAACTACTTACTTCCACTGAGCCTCCTCATCACACACTATTGTTCCCTTCTGCTGAGGCCTTCTCAGCTGCTGTGACACTACAGACCTGCTCTGGCTCCTGCTTTGTCTTCTCCCTCTGCAGTAGGTCATTATCTGCTGTCACTCTCTTTACTCTCACTGTAGTAGTTCCAGGCTAATGGCACAAAAACACACATTTTTGTTTTCGTATTTTCTGTGGCTCCTTTGGTCAGCATCTTCACCTGCATTAACTTTTGTACCTCATTTCAATGTTGCCTAATTGCCTTTTGGAGCAAAACAGTCATCCTGGTATGTACGTACATCTTGCTTTTCACCTCAGACCATAAGTATCCCATCTTCAACACAGAGAGGGATAGTCTGATTCACCTCCATGTCACTTCTCATCTTTCCAGCTTTCCCCTTCCTGGTCACACTGAGAGCTGTGATGAGCATAACAACTCACAGGAGATTTCTTTCTTGGTGGCACCTGGAGGTCCTGGTAATTCCTCTCCTTGCTACCCACTTTCCAGGGCCAGAAGCTGACACATTGTCCTCTGTGTGAAGGGTCACTGAGAAGGGACTGCTGGAGCTTGACCTGCTGCTACTGCAGCACTATGTCCTTTCCATCTCTCTGATAACCCTTTTACTGGTTCTGCACTTTTGGATGGCTGATGGATGCATCATACGTAACCCCCTTTCCACTTGTACACACAGTGTTTGCCTGGCTGGCCCAGCGAGATGGTTGGGTTTTGGAAGCACCAGGTGCAGCTGCTGGGACCGCTGGTTGGAGAAACATTTGCCTCCTGAGCCCGTTAATTAGCACAGTAACGGTAACTGTGCTCCATTAGCCAACCCATGTGGTCAAGTCCCCTCTCCGTCCACCAACCTTGCCCTTAATGAGAGCTGGAAGAGGGACACTCACAAAACACTGCCTCAGAATAATATTCGGCTTTGTCCACGCCGGTAACGAGAGCTGACAGGATCACTACGTCCATTTCTCTTCTAATTAGCACACTTCCAGCTCGGCCTGAGCCAGCAGCCAGAGAAAAGCGATCGGACAACCGTACCGAATCACAAACACAAAGAGGCCCATTCCCTGTAATTAGGTGAGACAATCCCTCAGTCTTTTCTCGGCTGGAGCTTGCCGGTAAGACTCTCGCTGTTTTGGTAAGTCCCAGCAACACAAGTTACACGTCTCCCCAGGACACTAATAAGCCCCTAATTGTCTTCCGCTTCACACGGCTTGTACCATAGGTCTGACTTGGGGGAATTCTTCTAACGAGCGGCAGCCAGCGCTCCCTGTGCCGCAGACGGACAGGGAGCCGCCTCTCGGGCACCGGCAGGAGAAGGGGGACAGGCAGGAACAGCCAGAAAAGCAATCCGGGCACTGGGGCCCAGCTACATGGCACAGGGCCAGTAGCTGGCATCAGCCATGTGCTGGGGACATGGGCCTTCTCCATCCTTTCTCCATCTCCACCATCCGTCCGCACGGTGGAAACCTGAATTCAGCTCTCTAGGCTGTCTTATCCTCTGTCATCTCCAGCAGTAGGTACATGGGTACTCGCGCTCCCACTCAGAAATGCGCCATCAAAACCAAATGTCTGACTGTAAAGATCTGCCTCGAGTCTCTGCTAAGGCTTGCTGCAAGCTGCCCTTAGAGAAATGCTGCACCTGGCATGGGCTCTTCTCCAGTGAGGCCTTGCCATGAGTCTGCCCCAGAGTTCAGGCTGGGAAGGAGCATGTGTGTAAACACGATCCTATCAGTTCTCATGTAAAGGAACATGTGCTGGGTCTCACAGGACAGGTTGCTAAAGATTCTCACAAAATTATTAAAAGTGTGAGTTGTGAGGTGGGTAGGAGATGCCAGCTCAAGTTCTCTTATTAACACAAGGCAAAGACAGACATGTACTCCCTCTAATTTTCAACGTGACACTTTCTTCAGAAACCATCATCAACCAAATATTTTTCAGCAAAATATTTTCCCTAATTTTTGATTACAAGCTCATATTGAGCAAAATAACACAGCTGATCCTGTTAAGGATACTGGTGGCCTGCAGATCCATTTGCCTCCTGTGCAGCTGATTACAAACTGATCCCTTCTGCAAATCCGGGCTCACCCTGATTCCTCCCACAACAGGCCTCAACAGAAGCAATTTGTCCCGTTTTCACATGTGCTATTTGGCTTCAGCGAGTAGAGCAGAGGGAAAAAAATAAGACAGGTGACAAGCTGATCCATGCAGAATACAAGAGAAAGACAGGTGCCACTGCTTTCTGTGAAAGGCAATTTGGGATAATCAGTACACATATATACATACATATACACACACATACATACACATACATACATATATATAAATTAGCTATAACTAAAAACTTACTTTAATACAGAGGGAGGAAAACAAACTGAAGGCCACAAAACCAGGCAGCCTGAGCATCTGTGCCCATCTGGGTTGCTCTGCTGGTCTCTTGTCCCTCATTCTCATGTAGCTGGTGAGCTCTCTTCCTACCTTTCCATACAGAGCCTGCTGCATTTTGGGCCATCTTAGTAAGTGGAAGTTGGCAAATGGAAAATTTCTGCTGCTTCAGATTTAGTTTAACATTCTGTGATTATGAAGAAAATGGCGCCTGCTATTTTTGAGTGGGAAATCCTCCCTCATGTAAGTGTCTGCAAGAACAAAATTTAATTACCCTATATTATTACGCCTACTCATCAGCTATGGGCCACAGAGCCAGCCTTTCAAGTGATACAGAACCAAGTCAAGTACTTTGTCCTCACAGAGATCTGGTCAATAAATAAGGTGCAAGGTCATTCTTATTACCCATTTTTTCTACTAGCAATTAAGTAAGGGCTTTCAAGCTCAGCCCTCTTCCTCTTTTCTGTTCCTTACTGAGGTGTCTATAACAGAGACAGGCAGGGAGCATTCTGGCTTCACTGGTCACTGATCTGTATTATAGGAATCAGCAGGCAGGGCAGAGGTCAACCACACAAACCCAACAAGAAAACGCCTATTCTGTACACTCATCAGCTGCCTGGAGTCAGTCATCCTCCTCAAAGAGACACGACCGAAAAGGTCAAGTCTAAAAACCAGCAGTTTCAGTGGATGATGAAGTCAAGATGTGAAGGGAGCCTGCCATGCTGAAAATCTAGCACAATCTAAATGAAACTGGCATTGTTGCACATAATCTATGCAGAATGTGGATTACACTTTATAACACCTGAATCAGTCTGGATCTCTGGCTACTTAACCCTTTAACTATCTTTATGTGGACTTTATGATTGGCCACAATGATTTGAGTTCAGAATATTGCATTTCACATCCTCCTGAAAGAAACTCAGAAGCACTTATAACATGTCTCTAGAATAGGTGTGATTCCAAGAAGCACAGCATTATGTAAAACCAAAAGGATACAGTTTTTTCATTTCCTTTTCCTCAATTTTGTTTCTCTTTTCTTGCCTTCTAAAAATACCAAAGTGTACCTCTCATCAGGGCAATATATATTTGGCATCACATATGCAGTACCTTTTGGACATATCCAGCGTCCTGGCTGATGTATGTGCTGGGATGTGCAAATAGCAGTGGGTGTGAGTTTTGGTATTTCTGTGGTGGGAAGGTTTTGCTATAGTGATAACAGAAATGTGTCTACAACATTTCTAATTGTTCTTCCAATCATTTTTATCCAGCTCAGAGTTGTTGCTGTATGCAAAGTTTCTGTCCAACTGTAATTTTCCTGGGGCAAAGATACAGACACAACCTTCTAGAAAATTGTCTTTCAATGAATTATCATCTTATAGTAAAGATTATTTAATGACTTCTTCAAAAGTGTCAGTACAGACTGGCATATGAAGATGGGGGTACAACATCAAGTTTGTATACCATGTTCAGATAGTTCATTCAAAGATGTGACACATTTTCCCACTACAAGCACCCTTGTTGCCTGAGAAGTGTGAGGATGCTTGAAGTGCTACACCAGAGATTGTATCTCTGGTGTTTCTGAATGACCACTGGTTCTAGGGGAGTGTATTCATCAATGTGGACTTTCTGCAATGGTAATCTGCAAGTTGTGTTTTTCTTTTGATTATATCTAAAAATTTATATTTGTTTAGAAGTACTATAGAAACATTCAGCAACATGAGAAGTTGCTGAACTTGTGGGAGGCCAGGAGGCCAGGATTTCAGACCATGTGACAAAGATGAAATTTACCTTTTTCACATACTGCATAGGCTGACGGTGGAATTGCCAGGTGTCAATCCATCAGCACGGAATGGTTGGCATCACTGTCATTGTGATTTGGAAAAATCGCTGTTTGCCCAGCACTAGTTACTGTAGGTGGAGTGGATGAGATCAGCTGCAAATCTAGCTGATGATCCTGTTCTTAGAGATACTCAAAACAGGATTGAGGCCCCGATGCTGTGAAACAAAACAGCAGAGTAACAAAATACAAGCTGCAATTAGGACATACACGCTTCACAGTATGCTTGCACTAACAGAACTCTACAATTTTGATTATGCCAGCTCAGGCTGTAATAGAAGACAGACCACTGAACAGCGTGAACACTAAAAAGGTGAACATAACCACAGAAAAAACCACAGTAGAACCTGAAAAACCATGAGTAGTGCACAGACAGCAAAGAAGAAAAAAAATCCAAACAACTGTTTCTGACAATAGAAGAAATTAAAGGTTCAAAACAGAATAATCAGGTAAACAGATTTTAAACAACTTCACCCCCCAGCTTTTTTTTTTTTTTTAACCTTTCTTTGTATAACTGAGTTATGGAATTCACTATCCTGGGATATTTTTCAGGTCAGAAGTACAGACAAATTAAGACTAATATAAATTTATGGAGGGTAGGGTCAACTGTGGACCAGATTCAACTAAAACAGATTGCTGGATGCTGTGTAAGTTACCCTAATGCAAAATCACTGTGTAAGCCTTTTGTTTATATCCTTCCCTATCCTTCTACAACTGTTTATAAGCAAAGAGAAGATTACAGATAAGACTGGCTTGTGATTTGACTTGTAATAGCACCTTACATTTTTACATAACATAAAAATCTCTAAAATCAGAATAAGCTTAGAACATTACCTCCAAGACGGATCAGTCAATTTTCACTAGTTTGTCATTTCTAGGTGTCTTTTTGAAGGAAATATTAATTAAAGTTGAGAACTGTGAGTTACAGGACTGTTACAAAATTGTTGATTTTGTAATGGCAAAACACTGAGTTAAATGGAATATCACATTATTCAATTGCCAGTGCACATAGACTTTTATTTTGATAATGATTAACATAACAAACAAGAACTTCTTCTCAGTTGGATTAGATAGCAAAGCATTTGATAGTCCAAGACTGAAGTGAATAGCCCTTATAACTGAATGTAGCTTTAATAATACTGGCATTTAAAAGGAACCAAATAAATACTGAGTTTACTTCCAAGAAACTCACAGCAACATCTAATATAGCAATATATGAAAACACTTTATAAAACAATATGTCAGCTTGATTAATATTACCAAATCCTGATTTTCTTACACTCTTGTGGTGGTTTTAAAGCACTAGCTAAAAATCACCAGAAAACTTACTAATTTCTTGCTGTGAGATATGGATTAGGAGAAGGGAAAAACAGGCTCAAAACTTAAAAGGAATAAAGAAAGTTTATTAACAGAACTACAAAAATAAGAAACAACAATAAAACCTGCAGAAACTCTTCCTCCCCACCATCCAACCTTTCCCTTGTCCAACTGACAACAGAGAGACAAAACCTGGTGGTTAAAGCAGTCACAACTATACAATAGTCTTTTCATCAGTCTCTGTAGAGAGAGGAGTTCTCTCTTGTCATTCCATAGAGAGTTCTCCACAAGAAAACAGTTTTCTCATGGCTTTTCACTCCCATGATGGCAGCTGCCCAGAAAAAAACTCTGCCATCAGGCCCTCCTCCCATTTTCACACCACTCAGAAGTGTGTTCAAGGGCCATGAACTCAAGGGGTATTATTTTAAAGATGAGTTATTCAAAGGCAAAGGTTCTCTTCATCTGTCTCTGTGATCATCTCTGGGAACAGAGGTTTTCTCTTTTTCTCCCTGGGGGCCAAGGGTCTTCATCAACTCTCGCTTTTCTTTCTGTTTCAGCATCTCATGGGATCACAACTGCTCCGTCATCTGCTCAGTTTCATCAATGGACACCTTTGCTCAGATCTAAACTTTGAAATACTTCATTCCCCCCAAATACTCTTTCATGAACTAAAGGAGTTTTTCAGAACATTATTGTCCATCTCCAAGGCCTTATCAAAAGACTATTGCAGCTCATTAAAGCATCTCCTCATTCTCCTTCCATCTGAGGCTTGATTCTTTCCTTTACTACTTTGATGGTTTATGTTGTCTCTTTACATGTTGATCATCCTCACTTTCCTCTCTCTGGAAAGGGATTAAATCTGCAGGTCTCATCTGGGTAGTGAAAGGGTTAAAATCTGGCCCAAGGCGCAGCAGGTATTCATGGTGTCAGATTTCAGGTATCTCTCTCTCTCAGCCCAGCAGCCCCAGGGAAGGAGCAGACAGTCCTCAGAGCCTTCTGTGTGGGTCATGGGGGGGTTGGCGAGTGTCAACAGCTGTCCGGGGTCCCCCTGGGAAGGCCTTTGGCCACCCCGCAGGAATGGGACTTCCCAGAGGCTTCCCGGGAGAAGCCAGCACCGCAGCACAGCCTGGCCCAGCCTGGGGCCGATTCCCCGCAGCCTCCATCCCCTCCCAGGAGCCGCTGGAGTCCGGCTCAGCCCCCTCCCCAGGCTGGACGGGCCCCAAGGGGTGGGCAGCTGCACCACAGTTCTGTTACCTTTCAAGGCCGAAACAAAGAGAGCCTGAAGCTTCAAAGGTGGTATTCACAAAGGTGATCCAACTTTTTCAGTGGTCAAAAATACTGTCAATTCTCAGAAATGGCCAGCTTTTGGCCAGGTCTGAGGCAGAGAAGGAACTCCCAGCAGCCTCTCTCAGAGCCATCACATCTGTGGGTGTTTTTCCTAAATGCCAATCCATCACAACTCTTCATTCCCATCAGCAACAAAAAGTCACTTGGATTTTCTTGTATAGATAGATAACTGCATGGATGTCAGGAAAGATAGCACTGAATGAAAAAACAGGGTTCAAAGGGGTATGAAAACCCTTAGTAGCATTTGGATATTGATAGATATTTATTTACTGATGGGAATGGAACATCCACAGGCCAAACCCTGAGGTGGTGTCATGCAGGTAAGTAAAGAAGAGCCTGAGGAATAATATTGCCTAAGTGGCCAAGCAAAAGCTTTTGCATCTCAGAGGGCTATTTTGGAAACCCAGACAAAGCTCTGAGGTTTGCAATTGCATATTATTAAACCAAAAAGCAAAAAAATTTCTCTAACACACAAAAATACATATAAATATTGCCAATAAAAAAATAACATAATTGACTCATCTCTACAGATGATAAGTACAAAACCAAAAAATATTACAATTCTAAAGCATATGTTAATGGCTGCCCTATAGAAGATGATTACTGTGTATAATAAAAGGATTTTTTTTTTTAACATATGTATGTTACTAAAAACTACCTAGAGTTTGAAATTTCCTACTGCACATATCAGAAAAGACACATATACTTCCAGGACAAGCTTTCATATATTTTGCTCTATCCTCCTTTTAGATCTCAATTCCTTAATGTGCTGGACCAAGAAACCTCTATAAAATGCACAAAATAATACTGGTGATACAGATGAAGTATCCCATTATGTCATATATGTTACATATATAATATACAAACTTAAATTTGCATTTCAAATCTGTAATTCAATGCTTAAAGCTACATCAACATCAGTTTGCAGCACTGAGTTTTTTTGTTCCTGAACTACCACTTTCAGCTTCTCTTCTCTTTCATCTGTCTTAATTCTCATGTTCTCAAGGGACAGAGTTCCTGTTAAGCTCAGTCCTGCATAAACTGTGAAGGACAGAAATAACTCTGTTAAGTCTTAAATCAGGCTCCTGATATTTCTAAATTTGTGCAGGGTCTTTCCAGGATGTGGGATTTAACTATTTAGTTAACTGGAGCTGTCCCAAACAAGCCTAGTTCTGACTGGCAATAACCAAAACCACAGACTGCAATCACCATCAATTCAGTAAAACTCAGAAGTCTATTTGATAAAAAAAACAAACCTTCCCCTCTTTATTGCACATGCACCCAAAAAGAGCCTCCTCTCCCTGCAAAGCCAGAAAATGCACTGCTGTAAGGACAGCCTGTTACATGTACTATTTCCGAATAATTTCTTCTCTCATATGTCACTATAGCCTGAGAAATGACACGTTTTGAAAAGCCTGCATGGTAAAAATAACATCATGTTATGTTTCAACATATTTATTGTATTTATGTTGCATCCTAAAAAAGAACATATTTACTAATGTTTAAACTGTTGTTTTCTAGGAAAAGGAAAGAGGATGGAATGAAAAAAATTATTCTCTTAAATAAAACAAAAAGTGTGAACATGCTCTGTACCTCTTCCAAGGGGGGAAATGTGTAAGAGTGCATGAACAGAAGAAAAAGGCATTAAACTGTAATCACAGTGCTCTGAAAGGGAGCAGATCAGAGAAGTTTCTATCTTAAAAATTCTGGTTTTGTAGGAGAAGAAGATTTTGAGGTGCTGGTTTATAAGCAATTAAAAATACCACAAAACATTATTTTCATAGATGCTGAGACCGTGTACAGCCATCATCACGATGTGGCTAACAGTACTGTTGCCACTTGTTGGAGTGATAACTGAAAACATTACCATCTTTACACTTTATAACTCTTTCCAGTTTCTGCCCTGCAAGAAGCAAAGAATTGCAGAGGACTGACAAAGCTGTTTCCTTGTGTACTGGCCAAAGCTTCTGTGAGGGTATCTTCCCTGAGACACACTTCTTACTCCCTGTGGTCTGTTAGTTTCAATTTCACTTAGAGAATCATTTAGCGGTGAAATTAAGCTCCTGGCACACCAAAGGTCTGGAGGTCTTCCTCGGAGCACCAGATGTGCTTCTCTAAAGGCAGTGAGCAACTGGAACCTAATGCAGAGACTGCACTCAGCTGCTACACTAAAAGCATATGCTCCTGCTGAGCCAGTGCTCTTGGTCAATCCACACCTCGAATCCTTCGGCACTGATGTCACACACAGGAAATCAATGCATCGAAGACAAAAGACACACAAAAGGGCCTCATGATGGACACTGGGCCAGTGTCAGATCTGCTGTGTACTTCAAACAGGCTGCCTCCTGAGAGCAGCTGAGTAAGGACACTGGCTGTTCACTTTGAGCTGCTGATTGAAACAGGTAACTGTGTCACAGCATGTCAGGGCCAAGTCCTCCTGTTGGACATCCTATGGTCAGATGAAGTCTGAATTCCAGTGCAACCAACTGCAATCCTTGAGAACTGTGCTTATGGTACATTTCCTCCGTAAAGAGATGAGCTGTGGAAGCAAAAAGAGATGTTTGCTTCTGAAGGTCTAGAGCAAGAGCTTTGTTCTTAGACTTTCTGGGCTTCATCTGGTTCCACAGTACATAAAATTACCTAGTTGGGGTATTTTCATCCAAATGCTAGATGCAGCTACTTCTTGGGTTTCTCAAGGATGTTCAGGAATTTCCCTCGAGTCATTTCTCTAGCTGAAATCATAAGAGAGGAAAATGAAATCAATATTTTTTATAAAAGCCAAGAAACTCTAACAATTGTATAATTTGTATAATTGTATAACATATTCTAACCATCAATAAGAAATTAATTTAGATTTGTGCTGTACCAAAACTAAGAATTATTTTATTTATCTATTAAAGTGGTAAATAAATAAAACTGCACTTCAGCTTGAATTCCTGACATGCTACAAATGCAGGCAGGGTCTGGAATCTTCTAAACTCAGCAATAATTCCTACAGGCTGTCTCATTACATACAATCTATGCTTTCTATTCCTACTGCATTATGCTCTTGCAGCACCTCCTTTTCTCTGTACTATCCATCTCTGAATGGTGAAATCCAAATCTCCATCACTCCATCTTGGCACAATTGTTCCTGTATGTTATAATCTGTCAGAGATTATGGAACTCTCTCTGTTTCAGGATTATTGGTCCCTGGATGATGTGGTCTTCAACAGAAATTAGGCAGCATTTTCTCTCTCTCAGCAGTGTCAATCCCTGGATGCTGTAATATAATGGGGTTTATATTCTTCAATGCAGTTCATCTATGGATAGGGTAATAAAGTAAAGTTTATAGAGCTTTGGTCTTCTCTTTCTGCGTTGTCAGTCCTTCAATGTTTAATACAGCACGGCAAGGCTTATATGTCTCTCTCTCACTCAGTACCATCAATCTCTGGTAGCTGTACTGCAGCAGGGTTTACACAGCCACTTTTCTGCATAAGACATTTCTGACTTGAGAACCCATAAGCTCACAAGCTGACAGCGCAGCCCTCATACTACCCTTGTCTTGCAATAACAATACAATGCATCAAAGACAACACCATTAGCAATTGAGGCCTGGAGAAAGACAATTTTCCCACTGGCGCCCCTCCATTTCTTTTCAATAAAGGTGCAAGCTTTGTGCTGGACTGGAAGGCATGTGGAGGGTTTTATTATTTTATGTTGAAAGCATGCATGTTTCCCACACCTAGCCTCAAAGACAGTCTAGAAGGAGACAGGAATAAATTTTCTGTTTTATCCATTCAATTCCTGACTTCTCTACTGAGACAAACATCAGAAATTAAAATTAGCATAAAAACTGGAGGTGAGTTTGTTGATGTTGGGTTTTCTTTTGACATTATTGATTATCTGTCAGAACAGAGCTAAAATGTAATAAAAATGTTCAGCTTACAAATTCAGTATGCACTCAGATAAAGATATTTTGTTATTTGTTTACATGAAAGTTACAATTCGTGTCTTAAAGCCTCTTCTTTGAATTATTACAATCTAATTTGTTTACACAAAATTTTATAATGTGGTGGTTTCGTCAGCAAAATCCCTGTAATACAATTAATTGTATGTAAGAGTATATGACCTGTCTGTTACATACTGATACTTGTAGGCTGCAAAGTCCACTGTCCTGAGTGGAACATGCTTCAGACTGGCTGCAGGTTCAAGGAGATCACTTGCCTCATGCCTCCAGCTGTGAGTTATATCTCCTGGATTTCTGCTTCTGAGTCACAGCATGAACTACCACAAAAGTACTCATTTGTACCTCTACCTCCCCAGCCCCAAGATAACCTGTATGTTTTAAGTGCTACTGAAGTGACACAGGGATAGGAGGTGCTGCAGAACAGAGTGGATTGGTATTTTGTCAGGAACTAAGTTTTTATGCACAAAGAACATGATTAAATAAAACGGAAAGATTTTTAAAATTTCAGCTTGGAAGAGATTCTTAGTACTTAGTTCTTTGACACCTCCCTGCCTTTCTCCAACAATAGTGTATGGTTTTAAAACACTCTTAAAAGTGTTTTAAAGGAAAAGCACATAAGCTGAACTGTAGCTGATAAAGTGGAAAGTTTTCCAGAGTGAAAGTCCCATACAGGAGATATACGAATGCCTGACAATTCTGTTCCCCAAAGAGGGCTGCACCCTATAAATCAGGCAGAGCATAGACTCCTTCTGTGCGCTGAGTGAAATTACTGTGGGTTGGAGGTTGCTCCAAGAGCACGTGCCTGCCTGTTCACTTGTCATCGGAGATGTTAACATTTCTGATTAATTCACAGACCTCTCATTTTATTCTTCATTCCTTTATCCTTGCTATCCTGTTCTGCTGCAGCTTAAAGATTCTTACCGACCTGCTACAATAATCACCACCCGCTTCCCCCCCCAACCTGGTGAAATTGTTTAGTGATGCCAACCGCGCTTTTAATTTGCAAGACATCAGACACAGAGGTAATTTATACCAACATCTGTTCATTTCTGACTTCTGAAACAAACTCGCACATGCTGCTACAAAATCCCATTAGGAGCAGGAGACAGCCTTCTGCTATTCTGTATTCCTTGTCTCCTCACAGACTCAGGCTTGCAGCAGGGCTTTATTTTTAAAGATATGATGCCAAAGTGAGAAAGAAAAAAGGACCTTTTATCTTTTTATATGTATAAAAATGGCCAGGAAGTAACATCATCATTTGACAGAAAAAACACAGCCAAACTAAGGGCAAGTTTCCACAAGCATTAACAGTCTTCCCTGCTTCAGCTGCTTCCCTTATCTGCCCAAGAACCACAGTTCAATGTATTCCTGGTAAACACAGGCCAAATTTTTATTACATGGTACTGCATTCAAACATCTTGGCTATTCCTTCACCTTTGTTTCTTTTTCATCTGTGCTGGAGTATGATTTGATGGATTTTGCACAGTAAAAGGCTCTAATATTAAACTGACTTCTCTGCTCAGTATTGCTTCTGAGAAATGAATTCTTAATAATAGGAATATAATTTCCATTGGGGTCTTATGGAGCTTGCTGGAGTGAGGGAAGAGCTTGTGAATGAAGAAACCATCACCCACATTCCAAATACGATTGCAGGCTAAGAGAGATGGTAAAACCAGCTTTAAGCAACTACCCAAGGGACCAGCAGAAGCCATTTGAATAGTAGATAGAGGTGGATTTTTTAATTAAAAGGTTGGACAAAACTATATCGAAAACCTCAGGGATTTTTTCTTCACAATAGTAGTTTAAACCATGGACTTCAAGGGAAGAGAGGGTTTGAGCACAGGTTTCATTGTACCAGCAGACACACACTACAGAGGCTTCACAGCACAAAACAGAAGCATGAATCTGCATGACAAGTCACGATTTACAACCTTGCCTACGCTGTGCATCTACTACAATAGAAAAATCAACAATGGATACCTTTGCAATAGCTTGGATACAAATTAACCTCACCTACTAAGGAGAAGGAAGACACTGAACTCCGCAGAAAAAAAAAACAGTTTAAATTGATATCAGCACTGGTTGCTCTGGAAGTAGTGCTTAAATACATACCTTCAGATAAACTTACTGAAAAACAGTATCAGGCTATTATAATTAATAGAGAATGCTGTACTGTAGGAATTAAGTTTGCTCCCTGGCAAGATCTGCCAAGCAGATCTCAAGAACAGGTACTGGGTAGGAAAGGCTGGGGCTGTAAGGAGGAGGAGACATTTCTACTTGATAGGGGAGCAGAATAAGGTTTAATATAATCTCCTCTTTAGAACTTCAATCCCTCAATCCCACATTTAGCCTTGTTGCCTCAGGCTCCGTTTTTACTACAATTGTCCCCAAGCTGCCTCTCCACAGTAAATTTTGTAGTTGCTGGTTGAAAAGATTCAGTAGTACAGATTGATTTCCTACAAGTGAGGAGATGAGGGATTACCAAAAGCAGTCCTGGTTAACAAGATTGGGTGCAGAATCTCCTGCTAGAGCAGCCCACTCTGCCAGTGCTTTGCATCCTTTCACTATGACATATGGGTTTCATTACACAAAGATTTTCCTGATTTTAACTTGGAGGCGATTACATTGGAAACTCAGAGCTATCTTTACATCTGTAGCAATTTAAAGGTTAAGTAACTTTTAATCAAATGACAAAGACTCATAATGTTTTTTCCTCGATTGAAAATGAAAACTGCTGCTCCGGATATTCCTTCCACTGACAATTTAATTAGAAAAAAACCACTGCACTGGAGATTGGGGTCCAGCCTGATTGCTCCCCATAAAAAGCCTTCTCACACATACGACAGCACAGGACATACTGTGTCATAAGGTCTGGATAGCCAGGAAATAATGGAAGGATTTACTGCTTTAAAATCAGCAAGGAAAACAGTGATTTATACTTACATAAGCAACTTTCATCCAGGAGAATCCCTAAGCAACACACATACATGCACACATTTTAAACATAATATACTCCTAAATATATCCAGAACACACTTGGGGATAAAGTCTATGTAAAAGATCTACGTGACAAACTGTATTTATCACACATTCATTATGAACATTATACCTTCACTGATTACTACTTCTGGGCTTATCTAAAAATCTCAAAACAAAGCTTGCATGTATCTTCAAATTATAGATACTGTAATACGAAGTCACTTGTTAAAGAAGCACTTCTTAGCTTCTCTCCCAGGTGTACAACTTATGGAACAAATTTTACTGTGCTCCTTCTCTGACCTGAAAATATACCCTTGCTGAAATCTAAAGGTTTTGCTAGTAATAAAACCCAGAAATACAATTAATTTCAGCTCTGAAATGTCTTGCAGTGTCACATTTTGAATGCTATATTCTTGCCTACAAAAGGGCTATTTTAGGCACTGTTATACTTTGTTAGCTTATCAGTTATTCCTCCCATTCAGTTGCATTTATGGTAACCAAAGAACTTGTTTTTCAGCATGGAAGGATTCCTTTAAAGTAGTAATCGTGCACTTGCAAAATACTGCTGTGCCCTTGGACTACATAGAAAACAAAACTAGAAAGGTTTAGTTCTGAAGCACTGTCAATGCAAATTACCATTTTATGGCAAAGAATATGAATTGCAGAAAGACAGCAGAACAATTCTCTCTGGTTTTTAACCTTCTTTCACAAGAGTCTATTGCATCAGAAATTATGTGCTGAGATACAATGTAAGGATAAGAAGACACGACGATTCTTTTTCTTAGTTGTCAGGGCATAAAAAAGGCCTAGAGGAATCTGCCTGTGAGCAACTGTGGGAGTTTTGCTTGACTGAACTTGAGAAAGCCAATTGCAAAGTCACACCTTTTAGCTGGGCTCAACTAATATTGCATGTGGAAGGAAAATAAAAAAAAAATAAGTCAGGGGATGAGAGTTGAAGGAAAAAATATAATTTAAAATCAGCAAAAATATTTAAGGTTGACTTTACTACTGAACACTCCTCAAAGAAAAAAGAGGTATATGACAGACAAGACCAAGAGAATATTATTACCCAGACATCATAATCAGAACTTCTGTCAGAGAGATAGAAGCTGTTCCCTGCAGATCTATCTCAAATCAGACCCCCAAAATCTTATCACCACCTGGCACCAGTTCACACCTCTTTCTTCACACGAAGAGCTTCAATTACTCTGCTGTCTGTTGTCTACTTCCTAATATGAAATGCCAAATGAGCTGCTAGTTGAAGACTGTTGACCTTTGAGAAATACTTACCAGTGAATGCTACCCCCAAGCCCAATTTCAGAGTGAGTTGAACTGCCATCTCAGGAAAGCAGTGGTTAGTGAAAACAAGGTCAGTCACCTACCCTGAAGGCACAACTGGCATATACAGACACTCCAAGCTAGGCTTCAGGAACTGTTACACTGACACTGAAGACCACGGCAGTCACCTAACTCTCCTGAAACACATTCCTCAGGTAAGACAGCAGAATCAGCGTAAGCCTCCAGGTGGAATAAGTTTGCATTACCACGGCATCTCTCAGTAACCGGTATCAAAACACTTGCAAATTTTATCAAGTCTTACAATATTCTTGAAACATACAGTGATTTAATTCCCACCTTACAGATGGGGTCACAGCCTCAGTACAGACTGTTGTGCTTTCACCCCAGCCAGCGACCAAGCCCCATGCAACCATTTATTCATTCTCATCAGCATAATCAGGGAGAGGATCAGAAGGGTAAAAGCTGGGAAATTTGTGGGTTAGGCTAAAGACAGTTTAACAGAGAAAGCAAAGCAAAACAAGGATTTGATTCACTGCTTCCCGTGGCAGGCAGGTGTTCAGCCAACTCCAGGAGAGCAGGACCCCATCATAATGGTGATTTGGGAATACAAGCAGCACCACTCTGAATATCCCTCCCCTCCTCCTTTTTCCCCCCCACTTTATATACTGAGTACAATGCCATGTGATCTGGAATATCCCTTTGGTCAGTTCAGATCACCTGTCCCAGCTGTGTCTCCTCCCAACCTGCATGTATCTCAAGCCTCTCCGGCAGCGTGGCAGTGCACAAGGCAAAAAAGGCCTGGGGTTTGCTCACCAATAACAAAACCATCTCTCTATTTTCAACCTGTGCTCAGCACAAGTCCAAAACACAGCCCCATACCAGCCACTGTGAAGAAATGTAACTCTACCCCAGCCAAAACCAGCGCAAGATTTATGCGAAAGGATTCAGCAACTGCTACAATTCAGGCTCTGAAAGATCAGCTGTCAAGTCTTGCTGCAGCATTTTTAAATAATAACATGCCCTTGGTACAAAACATCAGCGTCCTTCCCTTGGTGAATGAGACAGCAGAATGTGCCCTTATGTCAGCTGTGCTTCACAGTCTGGCATGACTTGTTTTGAAATGCCGAAGAAGGTGAGAGCTTGCACAAAGCCAGGCTGTGAATTGGAGCAGGTAAGCACATGGACTGCTCCTCCCAGTGTGCTGTGACAACAGTCCTCTCTGACAGAGAAGTGGTAAATAGCTAAGACTGATAAAGTTTAAAATCACTGAAGCAGTTAGTGAGTGTTAGCTAGGGCCTTAAGAATTGTAATCAAATACCTAATGCTTTCCTGAATTATGAAATCCTCATGTGACCTCTTTCCACCTTGTTTTTCTCCACACCCGGTACTCATGTTTTATTTTATACCTGATAAGAGATCTGAGAGATCATTCAGAATTATCCAGTGATAACAGATCTGCTGCAGATTAATAAATCCTCAAAAATGTTATTGTTGCTATCAATAAATACTAAAATTATATCTGCTCTAAGAAAAATTAGATTCCTTCCCTGCAGAATAATTTACCTTGTTCTCCTAACCAGATTTACCTACCTTGCAAGGAGGTTACCATTCTGTTTGCAAACTGTGATGTTCGCAGAGCTTCAAATGCTGAAACTACAAATGGTATTCATTCACATACAGATGGGCAAAGCCAGTCAATGAAAATGCTCAAAGCAAGGGGCAAAGACAGCCCTGCCAATGACCAAGGAGCTACTGAACTTATGTTCCAGGTCACAGATACTGGCATGTGCAGGTGTTTTATCCTGAGTGACCCTGATATTACAGTAAACTCTTACAGTACCTCCCAATTCTAGAAGCTGCCTGTAGCTGGTATCTTATAGGCCAAAGATCTGATCCTTTTGACCCCCAAAGCAGGGAAAGAGTTACATCTTCTCTCTGCAAAGCCAATAAAAATCTCTTGATTATAATTTAGATAAGAGCCACTGGATTGAATAATAATGTCTGAAACTCCCCTGGCTGTTTCACCTTGAGACGTCCATCACTGGGTTAAACATGATGCTAATTGCATTTGGATTGATTAATTTCTCTCACTCCTGTCTATTCGAATAATGCTTAACAAAATAATCACAGCACCCAGAGCCAAATCTTCTCCGTCAAAGGAATGAAGCCATCAGAACCAGCAGAGATGAAAGAAATGAAGATGACCCGTAATTACTGCTACGGTGATATCATTACCATATTACAGAAAATGAGTGTATGTGGGGGGAGCAGGGGCTGTGATTATTATTTATTTTTTAATGGAACCTCACATCCTAAGAATACAGATCCAACACGGTGAGTGGAGCATACAGAAATACAGAACTAAAAAATTATTGTGCATTAAATTGCAAAATACAATGAACACTAGACTCCTGATACATCAAGCATCCTGTACTGTGAGCTGCTGTTCATTCACTTCACTATTTTTTCATTGCAATAATATTTTGTGTATGACTAGCATAGAGATTTAAGATGCCTCTCTTCCCAAAAAGATCCTCAAGGGCCTGCAACAGAACTCACCCATAACCTTGATGCTAAAGTCATTCTTTTTAAATATTATTACAAGTCATCTTATTTTCAGTGCTGGCATTCAGATTTTTAAACCACAAGACCTAATCCAATGCTCAAAGAAAAGCTATTATGCAAGAAATTTTTTTTCTTCAATGCCGATTCCTTTCTGAAGGCAGTTATAAACTGCATCCTCAGCCACAGTAGATCACTTTCAGCCATTCAATATGTTGGTTCTGTAAAGATATCAAATGTATCAAGTCTGGAAGAATTTAAAGTAGGTTTTGAAAAAAAAGAAAACCAAAAAAAACCCAAACAACCAAACCCACAAGCCTAACATGCAAATGGAAGGCCTTCTGCTCCCTTTATTCTCCAAAATACATTCCCAAAGCCCCTATCATTTGAGAAACAAATAGCTTGGCAATTGTGCAAGATCTACAGACACCTGTGCACTGCAATTCTAATTGTGGTTTATACACTTCACTTCTCTCAGTGCTCCTTATGTCTGCCCCCTAGTCTCAGACCAAAGACAAAAATAAACCTACGCACAACTAGCAGCTTAAAATATTTATTCTGGAATAAAGCCAAGGTCAAATACACAAGAAAATTTTGCATGCCAAAAATGTCAAGACCTAAGGCCAGGCACTGACTCATGGAGCTAATTAAACACAGAAAAATTATTTTCAAGTATTTTGCAAGGCTGAAAGAAAAAAAAATAATTACACTTCTAATATTAAAAGCAGTAAGAAAAGCAATTCTGCATCAAAGTTGAGGATATTTTCAAATATACCTGAAAGGTACTTTACTAGTGTAAGTTATCACTGGAAGAGCTACAACTTGGGAGAACTCTGACCATGAAATCCCACAGATATTTCAACTAAACAGCAGAAGAGGGCCATGTTTTTACATGAAGCACTCTAAAAAGGGCCTTTTTCTATTAGCTTGTGCCAAAAGGAAAATAATCTCTTCCTGGCTTCCAACACCTGCAGTGGATCAAGAGTTCTTGATAATTTAGATTTGTTCACTACAGGATCTCATGGAAGAGTCTTCTTTCTCAGACAACATGCAGAAATGAGATCAAAACTGCTGAAGAACTCTCATGCATAAAACACACAAAGAAGCTCGGCAGAGGTCTGTGTTGAACATACACACAGAGGCAGATAGGAAAGGTTTCTGGAGGTGAATGGACCCTTCTCAGAAGGAATGAAGGCAGAAGTGCTGCCCACGCTCCCACAACACAGTGCACCACAATGTAGTTGTGCCTGTGCTGGGGAACACGTATTTACTGCTGGGAGCAAAGCAGGTGAACCCTGAGAGTAACAATTTTTTCAAGTTTTATCAGTGGCCAGGGCATGGAGGCCATGGCCAAATCTGAGCCCAGGAGCCAATAGAAACAAAGGGATTAAGAGTTATTAGGAGCAGAGAGAATTACATATTTACAGTACAGTTACTGAAAAATAATCGTGTAATGATTATGTAAGTCCCTATATTCCTTTTGGCTAATAACACTGGGATACAAGCTGTATGGTTATGCAAGCCAGGGCACACAAATCCAATCAGAAGATATCAAGGCTTGTTTACAGGGAGGCTTGCAGCACTGCATCAAGAATGGTACAGCTTCCTTGACCTCCAAAAGGTAGAAACTAGCCCTTATCAATAGGTTAGCTAATGTCCTGAACTGTGAAGAAGAACTGAATTTTTAAATTTAACTTCCATCAACAAACTTATTGCAAAGAGATATCTAGATTAAAGAAGCTTATAATATGGGAGTCTGTATTTATTTGTCCAGAAGTACTCTAAGAGCAGAGTAAATCTTTAAAATGTTTTCTAATGCCAAGATTCCTTATTGAAACATTTTCCTATTTAGATGACTGCAGCCCTTGACACAACAATGCATTATCAGTATTGAAGGTCTCCATGAAAAGAAGATTTATGGGTTTTGACTGGAAAATACTATTTGATTTACACATGATAAACCAAGATTCCTTATGCAATTAGTATTACATTACACAGAAGACTTACAAACTTTCCAAAAATCCAAGGAAAAAGTCTGTATGGCCAAATATATGCAAATGACTGAAATCTCAGTGTTCCAAGATCAAAGTCTCAGGCTTTGTTAAGACAGAATTATGGAAGAATAGCAATACACAATTTGTGGGCTGTAGAAGAAAACCTTCACAACTGCCCCCCTAATTTTATTTTTTCCTTCATGTGAATCAAAGCTACTTCATGTAATAAGTCCTTTTATCCCTATCCTCATCCTTCCCAGTATATTCACTGCTTGCTTAATTCCAGCATTTTAAGTTGTAGTTATATTAACTTGGTAAGTTTCATGTGTTCTGCCCACTACAATACTCTTCTGGCAGTAGTACCCTGAGCTGAGGGGGAACTGAGAGACCAGAAGAGGATTCAGTAAATTCAAATCCTTACCAACTCCAAGTTGGTCACAAGACATCTGAGGAAACACACTGATTTAGAAATGTTACAGTTTTAAAATTTAAAAAAAATGGTTTAATTTTTTAAATACTAGTAAAGTTTGAATGAATAGGGAAAAGATGTTATTACTCAGAGGATCTATGACTAGTGTTAACCTGACCTACTTGATAACAAAATTGTAATACCATTGAAGGTTATTTGGAATGGGTATTAAAATATAAAGAATGTGGGTTCTGCTACAATTATTATGATTTAGCTGCTAACAAGCTTAAAGACAACTAGGCAAGGCTCAACTGTAAAAGCAGATGTAAAAGATATACCCAAAAATACACCCTCCCAGACCCACAAGGAAATGGGAATACATTTTTCATAAACATCCTCACACTTCTAGTATCGATGAGTTTTGAAGAAAATATTAAGAATCCAAGAAATATGGAGGGTATTGGAGTCTAAAAATATCTCCCGAGAGTAGAGGCCAGAAGAAACTCCAGTTTTTTGAAATAAAAGCCAAAACAAACAAAAAATCATTATTTTTTGCTCCAGGAAGTCTAATGAGAGTAGTCCAGTAAGCTTTGGTACTCATCTGCTTCCAAAAATCCCTTCATGTTTATTTACAGTCCATGCATACCACTGGTCTGAGGCCGTGCCTACCATTAGGTACTTCTCTTATGAAAGCTGAATGCAGCCACACTGCTATCTTTTAATGAGCACAGAAGTGGTTTTCATCCATTACTAGAAGAAAGAACAGAGGCAGTGAAGCAAAACAGACAGCAAACCTTCTACAAAACTGCTCAGAAAGGAAAGCAGTGCCTCTGCTTTGCCATGAAGATGGCCGTGAAGATGGCCATAAATCTCCATAGATTTGGTGACTGGGAACACTGCTCTGAGGGTTGAGGGGCATTGAAAAAACTTTGGAAGTCAGGAGAAATCTGAATACTCCATGGTCCAGTGACGATGGAACTATCAGACGTACTTAGAGTTAAAAAAGTACAGCAGAGTAGAAGAGGTATAATAAAACCAGGATACAAGGAAAAAGTGCTTAGTGAAGAAAATTTAATCTACCAGAAAAGATCAAATAAGGTATACAGTACAATATCATATGAGGAAAATTGTACAGAATCAGAGATTCATTTTGATATGATAGAACCTTGGCAGGTCTGCAGTTAGTGTTCTGTTCAGAACAGACAGACTGCTCAAGCCTTTATCCAGTCAAGCCATAAAAACATCCATCAATGGAGACTGCAAAACCTCTCTTGACAATCCTTCCAACACTTGACTGTTCCATGCTGGAAAAGTTTTCTCTTGATTCCAGTCAGAAACATTCTTGCTTCAATTTACAATTATTCTCTTGTCCTCCCACAGCCCAACTCCATCTTCTCAAATAAGCTCCCTGCATGTTCCAGCAGGCAGCTATCAGGTCCCTGTGAGGCCACCTCTTCTTGCTGAATGAGCCCCACTCCCCTGGCCTCTGTTCACACGGCAAGTGCTCCAGCCCCTGGTCATCTTGGTGGCCCTCCACTGAATTCACTCCAGTTTACCAATGTCTTCTTCACACTGGGGCACTGGACGTAGCATTGCAGACGCATCACTTCCCTGGATCTCCACACTGTGTTTCAATCAACAGATGTATATGCAATTCCACATTCCTTTCCCACATACTACTTACTTGCTGTATTCCTTTTCAACACCGTTTCCTTGCCTTTAACCTTCTACCTACCCACTGCTTTGCTTAACGTTCCAGGGAACCCAAGCACCATAGGCAAGAGTGAGGGCATTTTATGCCCTGAGACACAGAAGGAGCTGCTTGCTCCTTCCAGTCTTATATGCATACATTAATAAATGTAAATTTTTAGCGCTTTTTTTTTTTTTTTTTTTTTTTTAAATTAATGTGCTCTTTATTTTCAAGTAAGCCAGGTACTAGACATGAAAATCTTGGGGCAACCCAGAGAACTATCTGTTGAAAACCAAATGAGAGCTTGGCCTGCTACCCAGAAATATCCATCACCCAGCCCTTTTCTGCTGGGATTTGTGTTGAATGACGTCCTCTGCAGTTTAACAATTAGTTTTTAGCATAAGAGTCCTGTGTCATCGTCATCATCTCCCCAGGAGACTAAAACAGGCTGAATGATTTTTAGATTATATGGTCTGATAAGACACAGGCTCCTGACTCTCTGTGTGCGTGTGCCATGCAGGCCACCTGCTCTACGGAGCTGCCACCAGGGACACCTTCAAAAAGGTTTAATAATGATGTTCTCTCCAGAGATATAACTCAGAGCATGCTCAGAATTTACATTCTATACCACTGACTAAAATGCTGTATATAAAGTCCTATATATAAATAGGATCTATGACTAGTTGCTAAAAGAGATTGTAGAAATGTTATTTCCTATTGAACAAGAATCTGTGCACTCTGTAGTCATAAAAACTGTAAATGAGCACAGGAATTGATAGAGCAGGGTAGATCAGTAATCTACCCAGTCAGATATCCTGTCTAACTGCACCCAACATCAGAAGCATCACAAGAAAATATAAATTAGGGAGCCACATTACGAAGACATATGGAATAATTATACTGAAAGATTCCTCCTCTTCTTAAGTGCTTATTTTAGATCCTGAAGGAGCTGATATTTCCTACTTCATTTTAGATTTTTCCTGCTCTAACTAAGAACGCTTTCATCGTCCATTTAATTGCCAGATTCCTTTCCAACTGCTGCTAAGTATGTGGTCTAAAATGAAAATAAAAAAATCCCAGTGTGGCAGAAAGTCCCACATCAAAACATTCATTATGTAAAAAACATTTATTTTTGCTAATTTTAATCTGACTAGCTTCCATTACTTGTTTTCTGCTTTTCTCCCCTCTCATTCTTTTCAGAGTTGGGAATCAATAGGAATTTTCAATTTATCTTCTCAGTTGAAAAGATGTAAAATAACAACTGCACTACCTTTCAAAATCAAAGAGATCCCCTTCCTCCCCCCCCTCCATTCTCATAAAGAAAACTCTTGATTTATAAGCAACTCCCTAGAAGTGAATAGTTATACCACACTATCTCAGAATTATTCCTACCAAAATACTGCCTGAAGTGACAGAATATCCAAAGTTACAAAATAGAGAATGAGACTTATTTCCTTCCTGGGAAAAGATTATTAGATCTTATGCAGAAATATAGGGTGTAAAGCATAAACAATTATTAAATTCAAACAGAAGAGGTGGGAGATAGCATAATAATTTGCTGTGACTAGGAGATTCACTCAAGCCTGAAGACATACAGGAGAAGAACAATCTGCTCAGCTTCACCATGCTGGGGACCTGGCTATTCTGGACCTGGCTGTTTTGGATGATCCCAGGAGCTCAGGAGGTTTGAGGGGCACATGCAAAACATGATTAAATCATGTAAACATTCATCTACTGTGCACAAAGCCCAATTACTTTGAGTAAATTCTCCAGTAACTTCAGACAGATTTGTCAAGACAATTCTGCCCAACAGCAGGTTTTTCATCCAGAAACACAAAAATCATGTAAAAACCCACAACATACAGAACATCAGAACAACAAAGAAAAAAATATGATGAGAAAGAGAAATGGGGAAATGGTCTGATGCAATAGTGAAGTATGTGTAGAAATGTATGGATATCTTGATCATAGTCAAAATATGGAGCTCATCTTTGTAGTGGAACAAGATTTGATAAGATCAAAGATTCTGAGAAAGGTATAATATTATAAAAACTTGGATAAGTACTGTGTGGATATACAGGAAAGGTTTTATTCCATAGCAAGGTGTTATATCAAAAAATGGAAGAAGATTTAGATTATGGCTTGGGTGCTTGGAGTTACTGGGGAGCCAAACATTATACTTGGTCACAAGATTAAATGAGCAACAGAACAGCAGCCACTGAAAGAGGGATCACAGACAATTAGTTTGGCACTGGATGAGGAGTAAAAAGCTCCATTTTCAACAAGTATTAAGGTCCCTCAGATATGAGGGAAATGAAGGGGCTGCTAGGAAGCATTTTTAATCCCATAAGTTCTAGGAAGGTAGTAATGTTCATTAGCTCCTGCTGTGCTCTAAATACTCTGAAATATGGATGTTGCTAACTTACAGTCACAATATAGAACAAAATACAATACGAGACAAAAAAAGCCATGCTAACTCTACAAGATAGCTGTGTTTCATGTACATAAATTTTATAATTTTTTTCAAATTATCTGGCTCCTTAGGAGTAATAAAACACTACCTTGCATGAGCACGATAGTGTTTGCACAGTAATTATATTATCAGAATTATTTACTGAAAAGAGAATAAAGGTAAGAGTACTGAAAAGACAGGAAACAAAGATAAAGTGCTACAGAACTGATATTCTCTTCATCCATAGTACGGATTTTTCCCTTCTCACTTTCACTGCCATAACTACATACAATTTGAATCATTACAATACATCTACATCCCACTTTCCTCATAATTTAATTGGAAACTAGGTGATACCCACTATAAAAATCATCAACATTCACCATTTCTCCTCTTACTGACACACATGCAAAGAGCCTATAAACTCCTATTGTCACCAGCCTAAGACATGGCCTTCCACTGGAAGATGTTTGCATGGGCTTGAAGAACTCGTGCCCTCTCTAGGAATCCAGCAGCAGTTCTTTTGTTTTATCCAGCAGGCAGGGGTTACTCAAAATCCTCATTAAGATGTGATCTGCAACTATGCACCAAAAGGAAGAGTCTAGCTTGTAGGATTTTGGATTTCATTTAAGGCAGTTCTTAGCACGAAGAAAGACCAGCAGGTACATTTTCAATGCCATCTGCTGGATAAGACAGACAACTCTAATAAAGACAAACACCCGCTGTTTTCCACCTATCACCACCAACTCATACCAACAGCTCCCTCCTCTTTGTACCTCACCTAAATGAAGATAAATTTGAAATCAACTTAATAAGCACATCTTATTCCTCACTCTGTTAATGCATCCAAAAAAAGCAAGCCAGTATTTATGAACATGTTTGAATGTATAAAAATGACTGCATTTTACTCCAGCTGAGAATTCAGGGGGTTCTCACAAAGAAAAACATCTTAAAATAGATTTGATGAGAAAAGCCTGATGCCTGTGCTGTAAAACATATTCCTGCAGTGCACTAATCTCATCTCCCATTCTAGAAGAGCTAATACTTCTTTCTGAGGAGAGCAATGAAAACGTCACAACACAAGAAGGTTTTCTCCTCTTGCCTGAAGAGTATTTTTCCCATTGGAAAGACCAACAATGGAAAGCATTCACTCAGCTAAATGACTAGAAACAGACTTGTATTTCTCAATAAAATGGAACAGACAACTGCTCTAAAGAGATGGGTAAATTCTATTCCTAGAGTAGTCCAACACCAGATTTCCTAGGATTTGAGAACAGGTATTTATTAATTGAGAGTGAATAAAATGTTGGCTCAATCTTGAGCAATCTCCTGACTTTTGTGAATTATGACATATTATCGTAAATAAAATTGCAAACCTTCACTAAATGTCTCACCTGTTCACAGAAATCACCAACAATATGGGTATCTGCAATTTCTCTTCAATAAAGGACAATAATATCAATATCAATAAATATCTCTTCAATAAAGGACATCTGAACACATTCCCCTTGTGATAGTGTAACCAAACAACTTCTGAAGACTCTGGCAGAATGACCCTCTTGCTCTCTTATGCCATTTAGACAGCCTATTGGATCACCTGAATTGAGTAAAAAAAGAAGGACTGGCATGAAATGAGGTCTGGCATGAGGGTGATATAACTCATGTAAGAGATGAAGGAACAGATTGCACTCCTAGGTCCTCAAATACAAAAATCGTACTTGCTGACGTGAAAAAACAACAATTGTTAATAAACAGATATTCTACTCCTCAACACTCCATATGGCAGTCTGATGGATTAAACACCAGCAGAGTGTTGATCACTCTAAAAGCTCATATTGAGATGATCTGGAAAATCTGTCTATCTACAATTTACGAATTCTGGTTAATTTAATTAAAATGTTGCATCACTAAGTGCCTTAATATGGAAAGCTGTAAGCTTGTGAGGTTCCTGGCACATGCCTGCCTTCAGAAGAAGCAACAGAACAAATTAGCAAGAGTCTCCTTTTAAATCTGGGACATTACAAAGGAAGGAAGACTCCTGAGCTGGAAAATTTGTCTAAGTGTAGAAGCAGGAATAAGAGGGCAGAAAAATCTCCAGAATAGACAGAAGAATAGGTGACACAATAAGGCTAAGGAATGCCTGTAGCATAAGAATAAAAAGGGACATAGGCTGTCAAGGTACAGGTGACTTTGGAAGGGGCCAGCTAAGGTTAAAGGAAATTAGATGTGTTATAAATAGCAGACTGAGAACTGGAGAGAGAGGAGTGGGGTTCAGGAAAGGAACTGTCCCCTTGCAAGGAGAACAAAGGCCAGGAAGTCCCAAAAATAAAGCAGCCCATGATGGATATGCTTGGTCAAAGGTAAACCCAGTGCTGTAATCTCCCCTTACCAAGGGAGGCTTGAGGCCTGGCTTCTTCAGTTGAGACAGGCTCCAGCACATACACAATCAATTACTGCAATTTAGCTAAGGAGTGGTACCTGTTCATTTCCAATTTGGTGCCAACACCATGAAAGAGAACCTTTGACGCTAAGCCAGCTTACAAAGTTTTTTGTAAAAAAACAGCATCAAGTGTTTTCCAGGCACAACTGCTAATATTTGAGAGAAGTCTGAAAAAAGGGAGGTGGTGTTATCAAGGAGATGATTGTGGAAGTACAAAGAGAAGTCCCCACATTACTATTGTCTCAGTCCACTGTAATTCAATATCTTGGGGTTTCTTCCTAACTTGTCTTAAACTGAAACATTCAACAAAGCATAAAATCATTCTTTTCTCTTTCCATTTTCAAAACTATCTAGACTAAAGAAAAAAAAATTCTAGATGGAAGGAACAGCAGTTATCTCGAGGAAAACATTGGTTTAGGCTCATTTCTTGATCCAAATCATTAAACAGAAACAATTTTGGATTTTGTTCTGTAGAATGATCATCTTACTTGGAAAAAGTAGGAGGAGTAGTCTCTCCAGTATGGCAATTTGTCCTCTACTAAGCAGATGAGGTTTTGCCTGCAAAACCCAAGAAGATCTGTTGACCTTCTGCAACAGACAAGAGGGTACATGAGATTGTGAAGAAGGCCTGGTTGTGTTCTATGTCTAGCACAGTATTATAAAGAAAAACTGTCATCCCTTGAACGCCACTTCCAGCTGTGTTTCTACAATTCACTGTGTGAGAAAAAAGAATATTGACCTTTTACAATGCACAACCCTATACTAATCTTTCCCATAAGAGTAGAATTCAGAAAAATTAATCTGGAGTAAATAAAAAACAAAGCCATATGCTTAGAAAATAAAAACCATTTATAAAAAGTTTGATCACATTTACATCTCCAAGCTTCCTATGGACTATTTCCAACTACTTTTCAGAACATGTGACTGTGTCAGAGCCAAAGTTAATTATTTCCATATTCAAATACAAGGGTACTGATCTTTGATACTATTCTAAGCATAAGAGCCAATAAAAAGTGCCAAAGACAGAAAGCAAGGTGGGAAAATAACCTTCTTTCCTCTAAGTCATCTCTGCTTCAGAGAGACCAAGCAGGCTGGTTTCAAAACAAGAGCAAGTGATATAACCAAACAAAAGCAGATCTGAAAGGTGAGCAAACCCCACAAGCCACAGAGTCATTATTACTGTGTCGACAGCACACTTGTTAAAAATGTATATTTTAATTTTCTGTATTGCTTAAAGGTCCCAATTTGCCCAGGGATCTAGCTAAGCTGCCATTTTCTACCACAACACAGTCTAATCTTTATTTAATGGATTTAGCATCTATCTTCACTAGAGTGGTCTCTAAGGGGAAGGGGAGGGGAGTATGAAGGGGCATGAAGAGATGATCAGGGCCCCCCTCTCCTTCATCCATCCGGCGCTCATGTTTGTGTTCAAAATTCAATTACCTCCTTATTGATACTTCACAGAGATATTTAAGCTGCAAACATGAAGCCCTGATTTCCCAGGGGGCCATGCCCCTCTCTATTTCACTGCTCTGCTTCCCCCAGGGTGAATTCCTGAGGCGTCCATATTAATAGGTAATCAGTCACAATTCATTTATTAAACAGCTAGCAAGGTTTATCAGCCTGCCCTGATTAGCCGGAAGAAGCCACTGAATTCCTAATTTATTTATGGAAATATAAGTGTCTTTTTGAATTCCATTCATGAAAGACAAGGGTGCCGTGGGTCTGGCACACTGAATTCTAACAGGGAAGCACCAGGCAACCTGGACACTGAGGACTTTGCAACCTGGTAAATGCACTGTGCTGACCCCAGAGGTCTGGTTTAGACCAGAACCTCAGATAGGGATTCACAAGCCAGCTCTTCAGAGATTAGGCATTGCCACCCATTGCAACTAGAGAATTACTATCCACTGATGGCTCGGATGGTGTGGAATGGCTGGAAAAAGTTCACTAAACAGAGCCATCCATGCAACAAAACTAGGTCAAAATAATAAAGAAAAAAAGATGCATTTTCGAAAGTTTGAATGAAACATTCATTGTGCTGAAAACAACTGCCAGGTAACATTAATACATGCATTTACACATGAAGTTCAGCTTTTTGAAAACTGCATACTGCTACAACCTTTACATTATTTTTGCTATACTCATTTCAACTAAACAGTTTTTTAAATGGAATGCCACTACTTGAGTACATTTGCATGTACATTCAAACTCAGACACAGAAAGTCAGTGATGCTGCTGATTACCAAAAAGTGAAAATGGCTAAAAACAGTTTAAAAAGTAATTTCTCTGTTTTTTAGAAAGAGATATGCAGTACTCAGTAAAAAGCAGACCTTGAAGTGAAAAGACTTATATATGCACTAGATACACCTTAAGGCAGCTAGACTACAGCTTCATATAGCATAAAGGTTATAAACACAGGCCTCTGAAGGTTCAAGGCCACCACTGGTGAAAAACTCTTTTTATCCCTGTCAGCTGTGTAGTGATCTCCAAGACTCACATGCACCTGAATTTTACCCACCACAGCTCCTTAATCAGAAAACAACTAGGAATGGAAGACTATAGAAAATGTTTATTTCCTTTTGCTTCTCAATACAAATTTGTGTTATATGAAATATAGATAGAGGCATGTTTAAACATATTGAGAGGATTTCTGTTAATACTAATTCTGAGACACTGTTATGAGACATTTGGTTTAGTAACTTCAGTATTCTGATCACGTTATTAACTGACTACAAAAGTATTCAAAACTAACAAGTCAAAGCATAAAGAAGATGCAGGTGCCACTCCACAATACTGTATCTCACAAAAAATATTTCAGTTCAATCACAATTACTTGAAAATATATTTCAAAAAACATTCCAAAATCTTCTGTAGTTTAAAACTGGCTATGCCTATATCCTCTGAATTTATAAGCACAAGCTCAATAGTTACACAAAAGGTTTTAATTTAAGATTCCATTTCACAAAATTGCAACAGTGCATTAAAACATATAAAATCCCCACTTCAACTGAACTAGTACAACCCATAACCTTAAATACAAAATATATTATTTCCTCTCAAATTACAGTGGTTAGACATGAAAAGATGTAGTACATGCAATAAATACATCCAAAATGCTGGGAGGACTGAGTGTTTGAATACATCACAACCAGAACTTGTATGTTGCAGGTGTTTGAAGTCAAGGATGGCATGGGGAAATGAATCCTAGAAGCAGCATCTTTTTACTGCCTGAAAAAGTAATCAATAGCTTAATTGTTATTAGTTTGTGTTTTCTGCAAATAAGGGTGATTCAGTGTATTTTTCCTACTATGAAATGTAGTTCCTAGAAGAAGGAAAAAGACACAGAATTTACATGACAGATTTCTCAATACCTTTCCTCCACTGTATAAGGAGGATTTTCATGCTGGATTTTCAAGAGGCAGACACCACGGGATTTTATAACAGACCCAAACATCTAATCAAGTTGTGACTCTCAAAAGCCAGTTTCTGCAGCCCTCACTGCTTGGGGAACTGCAAATACTACCAATGAAAATAAAACAACCTCTTCCTTTCCTGAGTCTATCCATGCTTCACCTTTTCCCCCTTCAGCAGTAAATTCACAAGAGTGATTTTAAACAAGGGCTTTGCAGAATACACAAGACAGAACTCACTACAGAGTAGGTAAAATAGGACACTGGTGCATTTTCACTGGGAAGCTCCCTGAGCATCAAACTCAACGTTATTTTCACTCCCTCAATTTGTAAGCTCCTTATCATGCAGAACACTGCAGCACTGTCCATAACAGACATCCAACCCATGATGCCCAAAGGTGCTGCAAAATGTAAGCTGCAATCATGTTGTAGTTATTTCTAGACTAGACAAACATTATTTCTAGTCTTGTAGTTTTCACAGATGTTACTCCTAGTTACTTCTAGTTTTCACTGCTTTCAAAACACAACTGAATGAAAGCAATGTAGCACTGGCACATATACAGAAAAAAACCCTACAAAACCATAAGAGAACAGACTTTATTATTACAACAGAGAACATAACACTACAATCTTTAACTGCTTGACTGATTTTCCAACTAGCCAGTGTAAAGTCCATTTTAATGCAACCAAGTCTGATATAGATAACCAGTCAAACTCAGCATGCCACTGCCCACCCATCAAGCTGAACTGGAACTCATGTCCCTGTATAACACCCAAGGGGTTTCAAAATAAAACCAGAAGTACTACCAGAAGGTACTCCTTCCTTTCTAATGCATTGCTAGAACTTGAAGACAAGCACCTATTATTCTGCTGAAAATCACTCTTCATACTTTCATCCTGTCCTGTCTTGTCCTCCATCTTATACGTTTATTTCCAATTCTCCTGAAACAATGCCCATATACTTTTAAGGCTACTACAGTAACAAACTGCATGGTTACAATAAAGCCTGGGATGATTATCTTCTTTCTTTCTTGCAGAGTCAGTGCCAGCAACATCATACTCTTACTGACTTAACAAGGAACAAACTGCACACACAAAAATTACTTTCTACACTACTCAACTGCTGTAACTTAAGTAACAGACATTTCCAGGCAGAGTACAACACAGTTTAGAATAAAAATGAGACCCTTTAATTGACACTGGAGAAAATTAGATCCTAATTGCATATGCTATATTTTGCTGATGACAATGAAGTTAGCATTTGCAAAAAAAGTGTTATGAGTTCTTTAAGGACCAACAGGTTATTAAGACCTTTGTCATATAAGTCATTAGAAATGTGACATTTCCAACAGCAGAGAGCCCTCTAGAGCTACCATGGGATAACAGTTCAGCAACCCTCCAGGAGCAGGGCACCAATGCTGCTTAATGCAACACCTGGGCTCTTCACAGGTTCCCCTCCAGCTACTGGCTGAACCCAATTTTACCTGGCTCAGTAGAACAGAGATCAAACCCTACAGTGAGAAAACAGAAGTCACATTTTAATTTGAAGAATATGGGAGCTAATATTTATTGTATTGACAGTAAACTTGGAAAGCTTTAATAGGTTTAATCGTTTTTAATGGGTTTAACAGGTTTGGCGGAAGTTGTGCAAGGACTTAGAGATACTTATTTATAATACATATGTTTGTAAAAAAATCACCAAATACCTGAAAAGCAAAATTATACATGACAGTGCACAGACAGACACCAAAATAATTGTCACTTTGTGTAGTTCAAACAATATGTGGATATATTCCTCATAGCACAAAAAGCTCTCCATATGAAAATGCCCTATCAATGTAAAATAATTTCTACACAGAAAATATATTCTGCTGAACTTATTATAATAAAGTTTACAAGCTTCCACTAAAACAGTACTCAAAACAACACATAAATGAAATCTACTTAATCAGTTATTAGATGTCTTTCAATTACCTCTACTCTCGTGCTTGTGCTGCAACAAGCAATCAGTACAATTAAATTACAAACTGAAAATCTCTTCTTACACAGCATGGAGTTTCCTACTCCCACCTCCTCTCAATTACAGTACAAGTTGTAAGCTAAATTGCAAAAAAAAATAAACTGTATCCTTTAGCTTTACTGTCAAGACTTAAAACTGTGAAAAGCAGTAAGCACAACTTCATTATCTCCTCATTGTGACCAAAAATAGCAAGAATAAATTCACCCATTTTCTCAGAACCAAAACCCATTAAAGCATACAATTTTGGGACTGACAACTGAATTACAACACACCAACCACAGGTTTGGGTCCACATTTTAAGAGCATAACTTAACCACTTAAAGTTATGAGCTTAACTTTCTGCATGTTAATCCATCAAACTTAATTACAATATGAGTTTGCAGTGTGCTTAAGGAACAACAATCTCTTGGACACTTTAAAGAATCCACAAACAGCCTTCAAACATCCTTTCATGGGCAAGTATAAAGTAATGTTTTATTACCAAAATAAATTTCTAAGAGCCAACACTTCACTGGAGGGGGGAGGTGAAGAACAAACTTGCAATGAATATGGTAAGAAGAGGTAGTATGTCTACTCTGCTGGCAACAGCATCAAGCTTCCTTTTTTGATCTCCAGCTAGAACTCAAAATGCCACAGCAAAACCTCCCTGTTGAGACAGAGGCAATTCAAAATATCTCAGCACCCTGACAAATTCATGTTAGGATCCTGTAAGTCAGGAGTACAGTACCCCATTGGGGCTACTTTTATCTCAGGCCCACTGCTATATCCAACAATGCACTTCTAAATGAGACTATTTTGAGAAAAAAAATCACTCAGTTTTACATAAATTGATTATTCCTCTGCCCTAGACTCCCAAAATCTCATGGCCATAAATTCCAGTCATATTGGGACACATATTGGGATATGCTATGTTTTTACAAGATTTTTATTCTATCTTACATTCAGTTTTCAATGATGCCTAAGAAAATGCAAATAGCTGTCATTGCTTCCATGCTATTAACAGCAGCAATCCTTTGACATTCTTCAATGAAGTTCTTGTCTTCTTTAAGAATCAAGTACAATCTTTGTGCATCAAGAAGACATGGCGTAGACATGAAAGAAAAGGTACATTCAGGGGTAATCTGTTGTACATGCCTGTGCACACACCGAGCAGGCCCACACCAAGACTAAGGGAGCAAGAACACTCAGCCATCCTCACTAGAAACATGTCAGGACAGTAACCACATGTTTACACCAAGGGTCATAGCAGAGTCCTCAGCTCCTTTTCCTTATCCCCTTAAAATGTGTATTTCAGCAGGATATGTATGGGAACTAGTTATAAAAGTCAAGCAATTAAAAAAGCATTTCTGAGGTATTCATGGGACTGTACTAGCCACAAGTGCCTGACAGCTCTGCATGTGTGAAAATCCCTGGAGAGCCATCACACTTCAATTACTATCACTAACATTAGTCATTATCAGGCTGGCTTCAGTCCCTGGGGAAGGCAGCTTGTGATGACAATATCCAGCCTCCCCTTGTAAAACAATTCATTAGGCAAAGCGGAACAGCTGGGGCAGCCACGTGGATGTCTGCAGAGTGGGCCCCCCCACCGGGACCTCCAGCCCCCCTCTTCCTTTTGGACAGGGGCAGCCACTGCCCCCATGACAGCTGTAAAAGCCTCTGGGGACACTTCAGGTTTAATCAGTGCTCCTTATACTCAGGGGAAGCATTTGATTGCAAACTTAAACTAATGGCACTCAGAAGGTTACAACAATCATCAGATAAGAGGCTTTAGGGCATTTTTATCTTGTTCTAAGGCTCACAAGTTAATGAAGCAATAAGAGTCAGATACTATCAGACTTGGTCTAGCAACATTGTAAAGACGGGATGTTCAAAGCTGCATCTCCTGCAGATGCAAGAGGAAAGGTGGCAAGTTCACTATTGATCTCACAGAAGACTTCATGCTCAGGACGACTGAAACCACTCAATAAAGTGACAAAATACTTGGCAAATTTTCACACAGCTTTGTATGCATTATCACTGGATCCAAAATGGAGGAAACAGAAGAGGAATACAGCAAATTAAACAGGTAAATAATTTCTGGCATTAGAACAGACACAGACTAATAATTTCTAACCTTTATGCTGCTTGCAAATAGAAATCCTTTTATATATATAATGTGTTCAAATGGCTGAGAATAGCCTCACTTTTCTTAGTTACCCTGCTTGGGTCCCAGGCTGAAGAGCACTTGACACTGGGATCTGTTTTATTTTCATATTCTCATTTTGCTTCTGATGACTGACACAATATTCTAATGATACCTTCCTGTGGCATATAATAGCAGCAAGCAGGGGGAAACTACAAACAGCAGCACACAGCAAAGGATACTTAACAATAAATGCTTTATATGCTGTTTTTTAAAATTCACCATTTTTTCAATGCCTTGCAAAAACAAGATAACATGAACCCCACCTTACAGCTGGGGAGATAGGAAGAGGCATTTAAGAAGGCACATAAATGAACCAAGCAGAAGAGTGGTAGTACCAGAAACTGAGCCAAGTCTCCAAAGTCACACTCTAGTGAGATTTTTCACTGGGATCAGCTGTTGCTCTACAAATAGGTCCAGCAACCCATACCGTGGAAGAAAATTCTCTCTTCACTCCTGCCAGAAGCCAAAATTTACAGGAAAACATTTCAGACAGAGATGGCACAGGGATAATCTTTCCAGTATCTGTAAATACAGAGTAAATGTTCTAGTAACACAGAAGAAGTGGAAAGTTTTAATTTAATAAATGCATAGACAGCAGAAGATGTTTAAATAATAAATACAGACCAGTTGTAAGGGTTTGAGAGTCCCTGCTAGAATGACTCCTGAGATTTGTTTGGCATTTTTGTGTTTTTAAATGATAATGGAAAAATGCACATAACCTTATGCTTGATCAAACTTTTCCCCATACTCAATTTCTCCACTGACAGTAGTCTACAAGTTATCCTGTCAGAATGAGAGTAGCAAAAAATAGGCTTCTGACAGTATAATGTAAGAACATTTTGTTTGTAGTCATGTTTCTTTCTGTGCCAAGCATGTGGCAGGTAGAAATGCTTTAATGTGACAGCCCATTCCTTTACTTTTGTGGCTAAAAGCTCTTCAGTCAAGGCCCATTGACCCTCTACTTGTCTAGACAGACAGAAGTGGTTTCACTGTTCATTTCAGCCAAGACACACAAGAACCTCTGTGTATGCTGAGGACCATTCTCCTGCTCAACTTAAAGAATTGTTCTGAATGGACTGTATCTCCTTACACACAAAAATGGGCTCTGCAGCTCACACGACACAGACTCGTAATCAGCTCTGTCTATGGATGTATTTGAAAGTCCATTCATCATTCCCTCAAAGCCTAAAAGCCATCACTGTGATACAGGAATTCTTAGGTTTCCTGCTCCTAATCAGCTGTTCCCATAAAGGCAGATCATAAAGTTGCACCTGGCTTAAAACTCATAAGCTGAACCATTTAGAGCTATGGGGAATCGGGCTTCAAATGCACTTCTAGGTCTAGAAGAAGATCTTAGGTCACAGAAAGATGGAGTCACTGCATGATTGGGGTTATAAGGGTGCAGGAGGTCTCCTGGTCAAAGTAGGGTCAATTATGAGGTTAGATCATGCTGCTTAAAGCTTTATTGAGTCAGGTCTGGCAAAACTCCTAGAACAGAGAATGCAGAACCGGTGACTGCACAATGTGTTCCACTACTCGACTGACCAGTGCTAATGTTCCAGATGTCTTCACAAAGCACAAACTGGTGCTTTGAGTAGCATAAAAAATCCTGCAGAAGTTAATGGTGATGAATCAGGTGACTGATTTCACAGTCTTCAGAACAGTTTGGTCAGTTAGTTTTCAGATTAATCAGACTTCTTTCTCTTCTTCCTCACTAAGACAAAAAAGGCTTCCTTTTCTTAACCACAGGAAGTATCTAGATAAACCTTCACTCTATCAACATAAATTCAAAAAATCTTTTCCAGAAAGGATCAAACCACTGCAGAATTTCTTCCTACTATTGAACAAACTATAAGAGACAAAGGGGACTTTCATGAAGGATATTCTTAGACATGAATACTAGGGTATAAGGAATGTTTTGTGGGGGTTTTTTATTGGTTTGGTGCTTTTATTTTGTTGTTCTTGTTTGTAGGTATTTGTTGTCCTGGGTTTCTTTCAGTGGAGGCAAATACTGTATTTGTCTTATTTTAATAAAGCAAGCAATACATCCTGGCTGAAGTACCTTTCAGAGGTAACCGTTTTTTTAACAAAATCAGATTCACAAACTAGGTATGGGCATATAGAAAAGGTGAGGAGGAGGACAAGAGAAAAGGAAAAAAAAAAACCCCACATTTCAATAAAGATCAGGTAAAAAGCATCTCACCATCTCAGCTTTTATTTAGAATTTAGCTGTTGCATTGAGCATCACTCACTCCAACAGCAGTTATCTGCCAGTTTTTGGGCCACTCAGCATGTGATCATTATATATATAGCTTTGGAAACTCAGTATCAGAGCAAGATGGGACACTACCACTGGAAAAACTCCCCATTGTACTTCCAACTTCAGGCTCCAGAATTAACCATGCAAAGGCAGGTGTCATTTTAGCATTTCTAACACTTCTATGCCAAATCACATTTTAAAGCTATCTATGCAATCACAGAGTTTACATTGTTTATGATAATCTCCTTTTGGTACGAGATGTCCATCAGAATTAGAAAAATGCAATCAGCTGCATTTGGGAGTCTCAGTGAATGCCTCACATAATGGAAATTTGGGGTTTTACAGTCACTTTGGATATTTGAAAATAATCCTGTGGTAAAATAATTACCTTATTATGAAAAAAAGTATTAGGTCACAGACAAAAAAATCCAACCCAGACCAATTTAACAAAATCTAACAATCTAACAAAAGAAGATTCCACATAGACAAGTACAGAGAAACTGTAGAAGTTTGAATTTCTAACACATATAGGAGAGTTTTACAGATTTTTTTTCCTTTTCTCAAACTTCACAAATATACACTTCCTTCTGCAGCAATCAGAATCATCAATGCCTGGAGATTACAATCTCCATCAATGTCCACCATAGCATCTTTCCCTTAAGAGTAAGGGATGGGAAAGAAGGCAAAGATGCAGAAATTTCATGAAACTTACAGAAATATTCATTCTACTTTACCGGGAGACAGAGAACACCCTAAGGATCTATGCAGTATTTCTTTCCACATATGACAGTTACCTAGACACAGCATTTGTTTTATGGTAAGAATGCACTATTTATGCATATGGGTAGAATCACATCTGATATCAGTATACTGTCTCGCTCTGTATCAGTATACTGTCTTCTTATATTTAAGAATAACCTAAACCTGCATTTTTTTTTTTTTTTTTTGCACACAGAGGGCAACTCTAATATACACCCATTTATTAAAAAAAACCCAAACAATAGCAGCCATGGTCCAAACTCAATTTCCATCCTCACCATTGCAACCTAATCTCCTGGCACGTTAATGCAAATCAAAGCAAACACTTCTCTGACACTGGTAGCAAAGCATGTTCCTCTCCCAAGAGAGACCTGTAAAACAGGACAGTCACTGACAGCAGTACAATTACTGACACAGATACAGACTTTATGGACATGTTTATCTCTGCTGTAAATCCACACTCTCTCTCCACTCCGATTCATGAGTCATAAAGAAATTGCAGATAATGAAAAAGTTGGAGAAATTTACAGCGTGTCGGAAACCTCAGACAGCCAGAAGAAATTAAAGAGCTGACTGAGGATAAATCACACAGGTACAATTAAAACTTCCTATGCCTCCTTCACTTCCAAACTGGGGCAGAAGCCAATGGAGATGATGAAAAGTTGAGGTCACGACTCTTCTGACTGTAATCATTTCTTAACTACCTACATGTCAGAATTAGCCCATTCACAGATCATATATGAATGGCAATTTCAAGCTGGCATTCTGATGTCTTGCTCTTCCAGCAGGAGGTGCCCCAGAAAAACCCTGCCTGTAAATAAACCACCCAGCAAATGTATAAGGAAAGGTCATTTCCTTGTGCCTCTGCAGATGCAGAGTATCTCTTACCACAGAAATGTGCATTAAAATGAAGCTATAGATCTACAGTGTGGGAGGAGAATGTAGAAAGAATCGGGAGAAAGACCAAGGTTTCACATGGAAATCACAGCACCTTGGATATTGTGGTGACAAGCCACATAAACATCTTAACAGACAATTTAAGTGTTCTTTTCATCTCTCTGAAACAATCAAATAAGGCCCAAGAATTACTATGAAGAATTATATGAATGTAAACTGAGAACAGCCTCCATATTTTTTCTCCTGTGAAAAACTAAACCAGCCGTTTCAGCTGATTGTGAGCTCCTGAAATTCTCAGCAATCATCTCCTAACCCAAAAATGAACCAACCAAAATGTGACACATTCTATGGGAGAAGTCTACTAACTCTGCTAAGTAACTCTTCAATCTGTGTATTACAGAAATCCAGCGTCCAAAGAGCATAATTTTGTTGTCCAGATGTAAAACTCTGCCTTCAAGCTTTGAAGCACGTGAAGTATACTATTTCACATAAAGTCCTTGCCAAACACAGTACTAAATAACAAAGTAAGTGAGAAAGATGCTTTCAAGCAAAACAAACTGAAATGATGAGGGTTCACTGAGCAAGGCAGGAAATGCAGAAAACTAACCAAGAAAATAGTTGCTACAAAGAAAATTCTAAACAGAGCAGAAATAACTGAAGTACACACACACCTCAAACTGCTTCTTCTTATGCAGGACAGTTCACCTTGCAAGTAAAACTGTATTTTGTTTAAGAACATAACAAGCATTAGACTTGGCAGACGTTGTTCTCTTCCAAGCTCAACAGATTCAGAACAATGTAGGCGATCCTAAACATATTTTCTTCCATCATGTTTCAGATCAATACAGGCACAAGTGCTAGAAGCACAGTACTTCTGGAGATGCCAGCTTCTAACAAACAAAAAGCGAGCATCCTCCTTGCTCTTTTGTCAGCAGTCAAGATGGTAAAAATACTGCTATATCTTCATAATTACTGGCACTGAGGCTGCTGTGGGATGTATATCCAAATCACATGCTACTCTTTCACTTTATTTCCTCCTTGCCTCTCCAAAAGGCAGCTCTCCAGCTCCACCACCACACTTTAGATAGTCTTATTTCCTCAAGGAAATAGGGAAAGAGTTCATGTTATAGAAAGTCTGCTCTTCTACACAGTTCCAAAACCTCATTTTGGCTAGTAAGAAACCATAGGAGTCCAATTCACTTTTCCATGCAACTCTCCAGACTACAGAGTGGACATCCAGCTTTTACTAAAATGGACCAACAACAGATTTCAGAAGATACCACATTAAAGCACCCTTTACTTACACATCTGTTCATAGGTTGGTTTCCTACAAATGTAAGGACCTGAAACATTTTGTTGCAAACAACTGTACATACAAACCAGAAAGAGCACCAGGCAACTGTAATGCAGAAGTGAGGCCATGTTCACAAATGTAAAGTAAGGCTTCTGAGCTTAAAAAGTCTCTCTGTTGCCAGGACTAAAGAAAAAGTGGTTATGATCAGAAAATATTATTATCTGATCAATTACATCATTGATAGCAGCCTGTTTGGGTACAAAGGCCAGGTGTTTTGGGTGGACTCTAAAAAGACTGCATGTTCACCTACATGGAGACACTCCTAGGCAAGCCAATCCATTACACAAAAGGAAAAAGATATTTCAGTAAAAGGATACATTATCTCCCCTCATTTCCTTATTTAGATTCTACTTCAGCAACTTCGTGTATACAAAGTTCAAATGTGGCAATGTCATACCCTGACTTGTAGTTTAACAAGTAAGTTCAGCCCACCAAAGATGGACCCCTATTTAAACATATCCTACTTATGATCAGCATCAAGATGAGGTAAAAAAAACCAAACAAACCACCATCCAAAACTCAATGACAAGAGTAGCCTGCAAGGATCACTGGTAGAACTAAGGGTGTATGTTCAAAAAATGCTACAGTTAAATCCTGATGAACTCCTCTGCCCCTCCAATCCTACAAAAAAAGCTGAACTTGCAGGCAAGAGATCATAACAGACAGCATTTATCTGAAATGAAAAATAAAAAAACTGAAGACTACCAATCGAATGAAATGTGGTGATCTGTACATAGCCTGGAATTCAGAAGGACTCCTTTATGATTTTCCAGAAATTTCAGAGGCTGCTGAGGTTGCAGAGGACTACAACTCAAAACCAAGGACAGCTTAACTTGAGAGCAAGGTAGTTGTTCCTCATTCACATGCTATCCATCTCTTGCTGCCTCTGGAAGAATCGCCCCATTACAGGGAACCTCAGAGATTTCTAGCAGCCGTTGCTTAACGACCAGGCAGTTTAGCCTATTACTAAAATAAATAATATCTATTGTCAAACAAAAGGTCCTTCCAACCCACCACCCTGACTGACATGTCCAACACCTACAGAAGACTGTAAGTGCAGGGAGGCACATAGCTGGACCTGCATAGTAATCTCTCTCTCTCTGCTTTCTGCATCTCCAAGATGTCCAAGCCACTGGAGACTTCTCAGCAGACACCCAGCAAGGATTTATCTTCCAATCATTTTTCTCATTACTGAGTGAGAAATTCCATACCCAGAAGCTCCAGTGGTGATGTGCTCTAAATTCAATGCACAACATAAGTATCTCCTCATGTCTGTCCCATAGACTCTTTTATTCTCTCTGGTTCCCATACTATGAGAGACAGTGAGGAGACATTCCCTACTCACACTTTCTCTGTATTATTGTTTTACAGACCTTTTTCACATACTACATGAGCTGCTTCTCTCCAGGTCAAAAAACCTTAGTCATTTACTTATTCTTCATATCAAAGAAAATGATCACTGACTGATTAAACCTGGACTGGCTTTTCCTCTATCAGTCTGGTGCTAAAAGATGACCAACCTTTTACTGTTCACCTGCAATCTCCCAAGTCACCCAGGTCTAATCTGTGGGCCCTTAAACAGCTCTTCCACAGCACCCTTTTTTTTTTTAAATTTGCTTGAACATATATGGAAAATAAATCAGTTACCAAGAAAACAGGAGCAGAGTTGCTAGAGCCTAGTGAAAGCTGGGGTGCACAAAACCACAGAAAATTAGAAATAAGGAGACTTGGTTGAGCATATTTGGGAACTGTCTCGTTGCTCTTGAAAGAGAATGAGGATTTGACATGGGATAATACGGCCATTCCTAATTTTACAGCAGGAACATCACAAATCACCTTCAACTCCAAATAAAAGTTTAATCTAACACAAGAGATTAGACCACCAAAAATCACAGGCAGGGAAATTATAAATTATATTCATACCTGTTTAGTCAGTAATCCTACATTTTCTAATATTTAAGGCACACACAGCACCAAGGCAGCATTACCTTCACAAAGATATTGGGGCTTAAGAAGAACAGACTTTGCAGTAAGTGTCACACTGACAGTGTCACTGGAGGTCTACTGTGATACCATAGTGGCCAGATAATCATTCTGGCATCAGTGAGATTTTATAAACATGGCTGTGATATCAGCTATCTATACTTACATTTAAGGACTTCTGAACCAGTATAGCATAGTGGTTCATACATTTATCTGAAAAGTATCAGAGATTCACAGGGAAACAATAGCAGGGCCTTCAAAAAGTCCCTAGGCAACCACATTCCTTCAGTGACAGAATGCTTTTCCCATTCTCCCATCCTACATACCTGCTACTTTTATAGGTAAGTTTCTTTCTGAAGTTTGGAAAAAAAACCCAAACTTTAAGGTTTTTTTATAAAGAAAACATTTTCCCTGTGTATGTAGCTCTCAGACACATCTCTCTGTATACATATATCCCAAAGTATTACAGGGTACATCTTTAAATGCATGGACTTCTCGAAGTTGCCAGTTCATGAAATCAAGACTTCAAATTCTTCTACAGTCAGCTTTGACTCTTTGACTTTGACATTCCTCCAAAAGGTGCAATGGGTCATACAGTAGAAAAACAGAGCTTCCAATCTAAACTGGCAGTTATTTACATTAAGTGTTTTGAAACTTGTTGCTTTGTGGGCCACAAACATTGTGTCAGGGTCTGTGACAAGGCTCCCAAAAAAGAACTATTTCCCTCTTGCTTGTCACATTAGCTGGGGTCTGCTCATTCTGCAGTGCTCACTACTCCACTCCCAGCAAAGCGTGAAAGTGGAAAAATTAAAGGACACAGAGGGGATGAAAAAAGTTCATAACAAGGCTTTTATACCTTTTTTCCCCAAACTCTGAAATGAGACTCTCCGAGTGGCTGCAGCTCACATTCAGAAGAGCTACTATGTCTCTCAAAGTCACCCTAACTGTATGAACAACTAAAAGTCAGTATATTCATCAAGCAAAATTCCCTCTCCCTTAAAATACCCACATTAACAGGAACAGTAAAATTGAGACAAAGCAAGACTTAAAATACTAAACATGGTTTTGATTATTCTAAGCAATAAAATAACGAATTAACAGAAGGAAAATAGGAGCTATAATGTGAGAAGGTTGGACTTCATGATCTTGGAAGTCTTTTCCAGCCTAAATATTTCTGTGATTCTAAGAACCAAAGCAAAAAGAGAAAAGCAGCTATAAGAAAAATGATAAGGTAGAATTTCACACAGCTTAAAAAGTAGACAAGGAAACACAAGCTGAAACCTCAGAAGAAGTGCTGAAAAATAACTTATTTTTAAAATACTTTTTTGATACAAGGACCTGAGCCTGGAAGCTTCTATAGAACTCCAGAATCACTTTTTAACAAAGAACAAATACACAAAGAAGACCCAAGCCTGTCCTTAAAAAGAAAGGTAACAATTTTTTTAAAAACATGCTTCATGCTACAAAAATCCTGCTTCATTTGCGGAAAGCTATACTTTGATGTGAATCCTGTGCTAATATTCTGCAAGGAATAGGCTGAACAAGAATGCACCTACTAGCATGCCAGGAAGAAAGTGGATCAACAAGCTGGAAAGAAAAGCTAAATTACATGTTGACAAATTAAATTGATTCATAGAAGCCATGGAGCAGTCAACAAGCTAGGCAGGGTTACAGAAAGCAAAGGTAACCCTATGGAAGAAAGTAGGGAGGAAGTCAGTTGTAGAGAAAGGAAATCTGTGAAAAGCACACAACCAAAAGAGGAACTGAGAAATCCATGGCCAAAAACTTAGGGACAGCTGGAATTGTAGATAATAAAAATGTGGAATTCAGGTAACAGTATTCAACTGTTCCTAGATGAAAGCCATTCAGATGTCCCATCAAGATGGACAAAACATTCAATATATCTGTTCCAAACTTGTCAAGAAAGTCCACTTATATAGACAAAATAGTAACAGAGTTCGTATGGATTCAAGAAACAAGGCATGCAACTCAATTATTAATTTATCAATCTACATCATGCCAAATCAATTATTCAGATTTCAATGCTAATGTTGCAATAGTACCTCAATAAAGAAACTTTTCAAAAGGCACCCAGCCCCACAACACTTTGCATAATGAATTCTAATGCAAAACTGATGTAAAGGATGTTGTGAACAGGGTATAACAATAACAGATCTCACAACATGATTGTAACATCATTGAACAGATACATTTTTCATGGAGTGCTGCAGGAATCACCCTGGTCCTGCAAAGTATGTAATTAATAACTTGGAGAAAAATAAGTCTTTGAAAATATGAAGGATTTTAGGTGGGATCTAGAAGAGAAGAGTTGGAAGGAAAAGCAATAATAATACGTTGAAGCAGAATTGTCTCTCAGCCTCACCGTTGATGAAACACTTGAAAATACCATTAAAAAAGACATTCAGAAGATAAAATACATCACAAAAAACAATCGTGAGAAGAACAGCTTCAAACCATAATTGAAACGCTAGTTTTATAAAAAAGAAGCAAGATTTCTGCGGGAGGCCTCATGCTGCCATCTAGAGGAGACTGGTCAGCAGTGGGTTTTGTCCTGCTTTTGACAGCCAGTTTCAATGAACCAGCCAAGTCAAAAGATTAGTAAACTTCAGTACAGAGGTATAACCAAACCCAATACGTCTGAGACAAAACCACAAGTCCCTTAACTCTAATGAACAGATATTTTGGATTTTTTTCTTGTTCTTTCACTTATCTAAGTCCGTAAGAGAATAACCTAAGGACAGTATTAGGAAAAAGTCCTGAGCAGCTTCTGTTCAAATTCCACAACTAATTTTTGGGGAAAATTTTCCAAAGATAAATCTGTATTACCACACACAACGTGCTCAATGGATTACAGTGTAAAGGAAAACTGCCTTTAGTGACAAGAAGTTACAAGCACAGAAACCTTTCATAAAGCTTGAAAATTCAAGACTTAAGTTATAACTGTTGAGCCTCACATATTTCAGTTTTCACTATGTCTTCTTTATGTCTGCACTTGTGTTCAGTACAAATAAATGGAAACACATGCAACAAATATTACACATGGAACAAGGAAACAAACATAACCCTAGCTTTACTGCAACTCAGGCTCTGCTAAAGTTCATTTAGCAGAACAACACTGTTGGACATCAGGGCCTACAACTTAACTAAGAAAGCAAATCATCAACCAATCTTTGCATTTGACTCAGTCTTACACTGTTATACTTCAACTTCTACTGCACCAAATGCTTTACACAGTCTGAACAGATGTTAGCACCGAAAATAAAATAAACTTGAAGTAAGTTAAAATAAGCTTAATGATATGTTATTAAGAATGCACTAGGCTATCCTAGGTTTGAAGTCAGAAAGACTCTAAAGGTTTATTATTACTAAGTTGTGTTACCCACTGAAAGGAAGGTGAAAGACTTGAAACTTTTGGTGCTTTGTGTAGTCCAAGAGTAATTGCAACCAAGGTCTATGGTAGAGCATAACTAAACAGAAAAAAAAAAGTGTCAATATTTATGGGTAGCATTAAAAACAACTCCACAATACTCTTGAAATCCTCAAAGCTGGATCAATCTGTTAACAAGAATCCTAAATGAAACAATGAAAGGAGCTCTTTCTTCAAAAAAACACAGTAAGAGCTGGCTGTTTGCAATTGGGATGACAGTCATCTTTATTACGCAATGACATCACTTCCCACTACACATGAGTGTAGAAAAAGTAACAACTACAGAAGTAGAAAACAGTATGAACAACAAAGTGAAAGGAGAATCCTATACAAAAGTGCAAGTTTCACTGTGGAGGCAGTGCATGAAATTTGAGAGGAGTACTGCCACAAGTATTCTAAGACCTTTAGCATCTGAATGGGAAATTAAGCAGTGACCTGATTTATGTAAGACAATGTTAGCTCAGGAACAGAAATCTCTGTGTCACTGGGTAACACCAGACTGACATACGTGTTTTCACCCATGCTGGTAGGCTGGAAGTTGTCAGATGTAAGCTCATTCTCCCATCCTGTTGCAGGAGGTTAATAACTGACCTCAAACACTTGCCAAATCTGCCAACACACTTTTCCAGCTACAAATATACAAGCACATGCTTTAGTGGAAGATTTGCATTGCAGTCAGTCACATCTGTGTACAGCACTTACATTCATCCAGTCCCAGCTGATAAGCCAGGTTCTGCAGGCCACGAACCTTTTCCATCAGGTTAGCTGTAGTGAGGCTCCCCAACTCTTAAGAAGAGACAAAAAGATGAATTTTAGCATTGTCTATCATCTTCCAGTAGCAGTTCACCTGTTTAGTACCTCACAGAACACTTTCAAGCAATACTTCTGTCAGGATCTGTTTCAGTGAACAGTGTATGTTCAAAATTCAACCTGACTCCACTCCTAATTTTATCGTAAGGAGAAAGCCATGACTCAAGTTCATGCTTTAATCTCCCACCATTGCAAAGAATAATTTAACCCATACTTTGGAAGTTCCTGTAAGTTCACACTGTAACATGAACAAGCTACACAAAAGTATGCAAGGGAATGGACTTATTTTACATTAATAATGTGAGTTGAAGCACATTTCTTGGAGCAAGTCAGGATTCATTCATCTCCCTTTCACTTTATAGCTGTGACATGATCACACATCACCATCCGTAATTCACGAGAGGCAGAGCATGCTGAGGGATGTTTACTGCAAACTAACAGCTGCAACATGCAGCAAGTGCACATCCTAGCCAATCCTTCTGTAACCTGCCCATACAGCCTCACCATTGCATTAGAGCTCCTGGATCTGAGGGAAAATGCACACGTAGAGCTTCTCTGAACAAGTCAATCAACATGTCTAAGCTACTCAGCAACTGAGCTGAGCCCCTCCAAAATGCTAATTCTCAAAACACAGCAGACACTTGCTGTACTTATACAATGATAAAAAAGGCTAAGCAAGGTGACTGAAATATGCACAGTGTTACACTGCTCGTTTTGAAAAATCAGCCTGCCACTGACATCTGGAGAGGCTCTTGGAAATAACTGGTTTAATGAAAATGTCTATCAATAACACGATAAAGAGACTTCTGAGCTGGAGATTCTGCAAATATGATGGCTAGAGACCCTCAGGCCATAGGGCCACCACCAGAACATTTGAAAAACAAGTCTTTTAAGCCTCTTAAGTAACTGCTGAATTCCCGTCTGCTTTGGCAACCTCAACTCCTGCCTGCAATATTCATACTCACCCTTCAACATATCAATATCATCATTTTCTAATTCAGCCATCCACTTGGGAGGAGAACTTGTAATGGGCTGTTTTGAAAAAAAAATTGGAAGTTCATATTCAGAAAAGTCAATTTTTAGAATTACACAATGAAATATAATCTGTATTGAAATCTAGTTACATTGACAGCAAAAATACAACAGTGTGCTCTGCAGAGCTTTTACGTTTAATCTTGTTTTTTTCCCGGACATTTTATAGTTAAAAACGGAATACTACCATTCACAAGCCAAAAATCAGTACAGAAAATATGATTTTCTTAAGTTTAAAACCCCTTATTTCTTCCAAAGTACAATTCTCATACACAGTAAACTGCATAAGGTATAAAAAACAAACACATATATAAAAAATACTTTAAAACCAAAAATTATATTGCAGTATATACTGGAGTTATTACTGAGACACGGTTCATAGACGATGTAAAGCCCGCAAGAGAACCTGCAGCTCTACCATCACACGGAAGGAGGAAACGCGAAAGGCAAGGCAGCGCTCACTCACGCTTTTGAAGGAGGCGGCGAACTCGGCAACCCCGGGCACTGGGAAGAGAAAGCAGAGGTTGGCTGGGGGTGAGCACCTCTGCGGGCAGCACCGCCACCCCGCCCGGCCCCGGCGGGCCCAGCCTGGCCCGTGCAGCTGCCCCAAGGAGGCCCGGCCCCACTGGGGCTCTCACCACCCCCGCCCAGCCCACCCCGAGCTGTCAGACTCAGAGCCGCGGGCCCGCCGCACTCACGCTGCTCGGGCCACAGGTCCGGGGAGGCGCGGTCCAGCTTCTCGAAGCTCAGCAGCGAGGCCTCCAGGTCGGCGCCTGCAAGAGAGAGGGGTTGAGGGGAGGGCGGGCAGGGAGCCGTGCGGGGAAGCAGCGGTGCCGCCCGGCCCTCCCGCCTCACCGTCCGCGGGAGCCGCCATGGCGCGCGCCTCACGTGACCAGCCGCGGCCGAGGCCGAGCGGGAGAGGCAAGCAAGCGCCGCCCCCGA